>NC_088415.1:51360015-51410315 GCF_034236695.1 Oncorhynchus nerka | reverse complement strand
CAATAACTTTGTTATATACCCTTTGTTGGCAATGAGAGGGTCAAACGTTTTCTGTAAGTCTTCACAAGGTTTTCACACACTGTTGCTGGTATTTTGGCCCATTCCTCCATGCAGTTCTCTTCGAGAGCAGTGATGTTTTTGGGCTGTTGCTGGGCAACACTGACTTTCAACTCCCTCAAAGATTTTCTATGGGGTTGAGATCTGGAGACTGGCTAGGCCACTCCAGGACCTTGAAATGCTTCTTCACGAAGCCACTCCTTCGTTGCCCGGGCGGTGTGTTTGGGATCATTGTCATGCTGAAAGACCCAGCCACGTTTCATCTTCAATGCCCTTGCTGATGGAAGGAGGTTTTCACTCAAAATCTCACGATACATGGCCCCATTCATTCTTTCCTTTACACGGATCAGTCGTCCTGGTCCCTTTGCAGAAAAACAGCCCCAAAGCATGATGTTTCCACCCCCATGCTTCACAGTAGGTTGAGTTTTTACCAAAATGATCTATTTTGGTTTCATCTGACCATATGACATTCTCCCAATCTTCTTCTGGATCATCCAAATGCTCTCTAGCAAACTTCAGACGGGCCTGGACATGTACTGGCTTAAGCAGGGGACACGTCTGGCACTGCAGGATTTGAGTCCCTGGCGGCGTAGTGTGTTACTGATGGTAAGCTTTGTTACTTTGTTCCCAGCTCTCTGCAGGTCATTCACTAGGTCCCCCCCGTGTGGTTCTGGGATTTTTGCTCACCGTTCTTGTGATCATTTTGACCCCACGGGGTGAGATCTTGCGTGGAGCCCCAGATTGAGGGAGATTATCAGTGGTCTTGTATGTCTTCCATTTCCTAATAATTGCTCCCACAGTTGATTTCTTCAAACCAAGCTGCTTACCTATTGCAGATTCAGTCTTCCCAGCCTGGTGCAGGTCTACAATTTTGTTTCTGGTGTCCTTTGACAGCTCTTTGGTCTTGGCCATAGTGGAGTTTGGAGTGTGACTGTTTGAGGTTGTGGACAGGTGTCTTTTATACTGATAACAAGTTCAAACAGGTGCCATTAATACAGGTAACGAGTGGAGGACAGAGGAGCATCTTAAAGAAGAAGTTACAGGTCTGTGAGAGCCAGAAATCTTGCTTGTTTGAAGGTGACCAAATACTTATTTTCCACCATAATTTGCAAATAAATTCATAAAAAATCCTACAATGTGATTTTCTGGAGAAAAAAAATCTAATTTTGTCTGTCATAGTTGAAGTGTACCAATGATGAAAAGGCCTCATCTTTTTAAGTGGGAGAACTTGCACAATTGGTGGCTGACTAAATACTTTTTTGCCCCACTGTATGTACATTTACATTTTACATTTAAGTCATTTAGCAGACGCTCTTATCCAGAGCGACTTACAAATTGGTGCGTTCACCTTATGACATCCAGTGGAACAGCCACTTTACAATAGTGCATCTAAATCTTTTTAAGGGGGGTGAGAAGATTACTTTATCCTATCCTAGGTATTCCTTAACCTCTTCAGTCGACCCTCTACTTTTTGAACATTCTGTTAAAAATCGCGCAACATTTCAGCGCCCTGCTACTCATGCCAGGAATATAGTATATGCATTTGCTTAGTCTGTGTGGATAGAAAACACTCAGACATTTAAAAAACTAGTTAAATCACTGCTGTGGCTTTACCAGAACGGCATTTACATCGAAAAGCACAGGAAAAACTGATCACTGAAAATGGGAAAATATATCCATGCGCTACTTGAACCCATTGATAAACGTGAACCACAATTAATTGACTGAGGTTGCAGTACCTACAGCTTCCACAGGGTGTCTAGAGTCTTGTCATTTCCCTTCGAGTTTTTTTCTTGGTCAAACACATACAGGACACCGTATCTAATCCGGTCTAGGACCGGATATTTTCGTTGAGTTTCTAGCCGGACATTTTTCCAGACGGACAGCTAATAATCTTTACATCGCCTCCTGATGAATTTTATCGCTTATTAACGTTTACTAATACCTAAAGTTGCATTACAAACGTATTTCGAAGTGTTTTGTGAAAGTTTATCGTCGACTTTTTGAATTTTAAAAAATGACGTTACGTTTTTGAAACAATGTTTTTTTCGTTTATCACACAGTCTACATATAACGATATCTAGGCTTTATATGGACCGATTTAATCGAAATAAAGACCCAAATAGTGTTTATGGGACATCTAGGAGTGCCAACAAAGAAGATGGTGAAAGGTAATGAATGTTTTCTATTTTATTGTGCGGTTTATTGTAACTTGCCGAAATGCTAATTATTTTGTTTTACGTCCCCTGTGGGTCTTTTGGGGTGTTGCATGCTATCAGATAATAGCTTCTCATGCTTTCGCATGAAAAGCATTTAAAAAATCTGACTTGTTGCCTGGATTCACAACGAGTGTAGCTTTAATTCGATACCCTGCATGTGTATTTTAATGAACTTTTGAGTTTTAACTAATACTATTAGCATTTAGCGTAGCGCATTTGCATTTCCAGAGCTCTAGTTGGGACGCAAGCGTCCCGGGTAGAAGCAACAGGTTATTAAAGAGGTGGGGTTTCAGGTGTCTCCGGAAGGTGGTGATTGACTCCGCTGTCCTGGCGTCGTGAGGGAGTTTGTTCCACCATTGGGGGGCCAGAGCAGCGAACAGTTTTGACTGGGCTGAGCGGAACTGTACTTCCTCAGTGGTAGGGAGGCGAGCAGGCCAGAGGTGGATGAACGCAGTGCCCTTGTTTGGGTGTAGGGCCTGATCAGAGCCTGGAGGTACTGAGGTGCCGTTCCCCCTCACAGCTCCGTAGGCAAGCACCATGGTCTTGTAGCGGATGCGAGCTTCAACTGGAAGCCAGTGGAGGGAGCGGAGGAGCGGGAGTGACGTGAGAGAACTTGGGAAGGTTGAACACCAGACGGGCTGCGGCGTTCTGGATGAGTTGTAGGGGTTTAATGGCACAGGCAGGGAGCCCAGCCAACAGCGAGTTGCAGTAATCCAGACGGGAGATGACAAGTGCCTGGATTAGGACCTGCGCCGCTTCCTGTGTGAGGCAGGGTCGTACTCTGCGGATGTTGTAGAGCATGAACCTACAGGAACGGGCCACCGCCGCCTTGATGTTAGTTGAGAACGACAGGGTGTTGTCAGGATCACGCCAAGGTTCTTAGCGCTCTGGGAGGAGGACACAATGGAGTTGTCAACCGTGATGGCGAGATCATGGAGCGGGCAGTCCTTCCCGGGAGGAAGAGCAGCTCCGTCTTGCCGAGGTTCAGCTTGAGGTGGTGATCCGTCATCCACACTGATATGTCTGCCAGACATGCAGAGATGCGGTCGCCACCTGGTCATCAGAAGGGGGAAAGGAGAAGATTAATTGTGTGTCGTCTGCATAGCAATGATAGGAGAGACCATGTGAGGTTATGACAGAGCCAAGTGACTTGGTGTATAGCGAGAATAGGAGAGGGCCTAGAACAGAGCCCTGGGGACACCAGTGGTGAGAGCACGTGGTGTGGAGACGGATTCTCGCCACGCCACCTGGTAGGAGCGACCTGTCAGGTAGGACGCAATCCAAGCGTGGGCCGCGCCGGAGATGCCCAACTCGGAGAGGGTGGAGAGGAGGATCTGATGGTTCACAGTATCGAAGGCAGCCGATAGGTCTAGAAGGATGAGAGCAGACGAGAGAGAGTTAGCTTTAGCAGTGCGGAGCGCCTCCGTGATACAGAGAAGAGCAGTCTCAGTTGAATGACTAGTCTTGAAACCTGACTGATTTGGATCAAGAAGGTCATTCTGAGAGAGATAGCGGGAGAGCTGGCCAAGGACGGCACGTTCAAGAGTTTTGAAGAGTTTTGAAAATAAGTATTTGGTCAATAACAAAAGTTTATCTCAATAACTTTGTTATATACCCTTTGTTGGCAATGAGAGAGGTCAAACGTTTTCTGTAAGTCTTCACAAGGTTTTCACACACTGTTGCTGGTATTTTGGCCCATTCCTCCATGCAGTTCTCTTCGAGAGCAGTGATGTTTTGGGGCTGTTGCTGGGCAACACTGACTTTCAACTCCCTCCAAAGATTTTCTATGGGGTTGAGATCTGGAGACTGGCTAGGCCACTCCAGGACCTTGAAATGCTTCTTACGAAGCCACTCCTTCGTTGCCCGGGCGGTGTGTTTGGGATCATTGTCATGCTGAAAGACCCAGCCACGTTTCATCTTCAATGCCCTTGCTGATGGAAGGAGGTTTTCACTCAAAATCTCACGATACATGGCCCCATTCATTCTTTCCTTTACACGGATCAGTCGTCCTGGTCCCTTTGCAGAAAAACAGCCCCAAAGCATGATGTTTCCACCCCCATGCTTCACAGTAGGTTGAGTTTTTACCAAAATGATCTATTTTGGTTTCATCTGACCATATGACATTCTCCCAATCTTCTTCTGGATCATCCAAATGCTCTCTAGCAAACTTCAGACGGGCCTGGACATGTACTGGCTTAAGCAGGGGGACACGTCTGGCACTGCAGGATTTGAGTCCCTGGCGGCGTAGTGTGTTACTGATGGTAAGCTTTGTTACTTTGTTCCCAGCTCTCTGCAGGTCATTCACTAGGTCCCCCCCGTGTGGTTCTGGGATTTTTGCTCACCGTTCTTGTGATCATTTTGACCCCACGGGGTGAGATCTTGCGTGGAGCCCCAGATTGAGGGAGATTATCAGTGGTCTTGTATGTCTTCCATTTCCTAATAATTGCTCCCACAGTTGATTTCTTCAAACCAAGCTGCTTACCTATTGCAGATTCAGTCTTCCCAGCCTGGTGCAGGTCTACAATTTTGTTTCTGGTGTCCTTTGACAGCTCTTTGGTCTTGGCCATAGTGGAGTTTGGAGTGTGACTGTTTGAGGTTGTGGACAGGTGTCTTTTATACTGATAACAAGTTCAAACAGGTGCCATTAATACAGGTAACGAGTGGAGGACAGAGGAGCATCTTAAAGAAGAAGTTACAGGTCTGTGAGAGCCAGAAATCTTGCTTGTTTGAAGGTGACCAAATACTTATTTTCCACCATAATTTGCAAATAAATTCATAAAAAATCCTACAATGTGATTTTCTGGAGAAAAAAAATCTAATTTTGTCTGTCATAGTTGAAGTGTACCAATGATGAAAAGGCCTCATCTTTTTAAGTGGGAGAACTTGCACAATTGGTGGCTGACTAAATACTTTTTTGCCCCACTGTATGTACATTTACATTTTACATTTAAGTCATTTAGCAGACGCTCTTATCCAGAGCGACTTACAAATTGGTGCGTTCACCTTATGACATCCAGTGGAACAGCCACTTTACAATAGTGCATCTAAATCTTTTAAGGGGGGTGAGAAGGATTACTTTATCCTATCCTAGGTATTCCTTAACCTCTTCAGTCGACCCTCTACTTTTTTGAACATTCTGTTAAAAATCGCGCAACATTTCAGCGCCCTGCTACTCATGCCAGGAATATAGTATATGCATTTGCTTAGTCTGTGTGGATAGAAAACACTCAGACGTTTAAAAAACTGGTTAAATCACTGCTGTGGCTTTACCAGAACGGCATTTACATCGAAAAGCACAGGAAAAACTGATCACTGAAAATGGGGAAAATATATCCATGCGCTACTTGAACCCATTGATAAACGTGAACCACAATTAATTGACTGAGGTTGCAGTACCTACAGCTTCCACAGGGTGTCTAGAGTCTTGTCATTTCCCTTCGAGTTTTTTCTTGGTCAAACACATACAGGACACCGTATCTAATCCGGTCTAGGACCGGATATTTTCGTTGAGTTTCTAGCCGGACATTTTTCCAGACGGACAGCTAATAATCTTTACATCGCCTCCTGATGAATTTTATCGCTTATTAACGTTTACTAATACCTAAAGTTGCATTACAAACGTATTTCTCAAGTGTTTTGTGAAAGTTTATCGTCGACTTTTTGAATTTTAAAAAATGACGTTACGTTTTGAAACAATGTTTTTTTTCGTTTATCACACAGTCTACATATAACGATATCTAGGCTTTATATGGACCGATTTAATCGAAATAAAGACCCAAATAGTGTTTATGGGACATCTAGGAGTGCCAACAAAGAAGATGGTGAAAGGTAATGAATGTTTTCTATTTTATTGTGCGGTTTGTGTAACGCCGAAATGCTAATTATTTTGTTTACGTCCCCTGTGGGTCTTTTGGGGTGTTGCATGCTATCAGATAATAGCTTCTCATGCTTTCGCCGAAAAGCATTTAAAAAATCTGACTTGTTGCCTGGATTCACAACGAGTGTAGCTTTAATTCGATACCCTGCATGTGTATTTTAATGAACTTTTGAGTTTTAACTAATACTATTAGCATTTAGCGTAGCGCATTTGCATTTCCAGAGCTCTAGTTGGGACGCAAGCGTCCCGGGTAGAAGCAACAGGTTATTAAAGAGGTGGGGTTTCAGGTGTCTCCGGAAGGTGGTGATTGACTCCGCTGTCCTGGCGTCGTGAGGGAGTTTGTTCCACCATTGGGGGGCCAGAGCAGCGAACAGTTTTGACTGGGCTGAGCGGGAACTGTACTTCCTCAGTGGTAGGGAGGCGAGCAGGCCAGAGGTGGATGAACGCAGTGCCCTTGTTTGGGTGTAGGGCCTGATCAGAGCCTGGAGGTACTGAGGTGCCGTTCCCCTCACAGCTCCGTAGGCAAGCACCATGGTCTTGTAGCGGATGCGAGCTTCAACTGGAAGCCAGTGGAGGGAGCGGAGGAGCGGGGTGACGTGAGAGAACTTGGGAAGGTTGAACACCAGACGGGCTGCGGCGTTCTGGATGAGTTGTAGGGGTTTAATGGCACAGGCAGGGAGCCCAGCCAACAGCGAGTTGCAGTAATCCAGACGGGAGATGACAAGTGCCTGGATTAGGACCTGCGCCGCTTCCTGTGTGAGGCAGGGTCGTACTCTGCGGATGTTGTAGAGCATGAACCTACAGGAACGGGCCACCGCCTTGATGTTAGTTGAGAACGACAGGGTGTTGTCCAGGATCACGCCAAGGTTCTTAGCGCTCTGGGAGGAGGACACAATGGAGTTGTCAACCGTGATGGCGAGATCATGGAACGGGCAGTCCTTCCCGGGAGGAAGAGCAGCTCCGTCTTGCCGAGGTTCAGCTTGAGGTGGTGATCCGTCATCCACACTGATATGTCTGCCAGACATGCAGAGATGCGATTCGCCACCTGGTCATCAGAAGGGGGAAAGGAGAAGATTAATTGTGTGTCGTCTGCATAGCAATGATAGGAGAGACCATGTGAGGTTATGACAGAGCCAAGTGACTTGGTGTATAGCGAGAATAGGAGAGGGCCTAGAACAGAGCCCTGGGGGACACCAGTGGTGAGAGCACGTGGTGTGGAGACGGATTCTCGCCACGCCACCTGGTAGGAGCGACCTGTCAGGTAGGACGCAATCCAAGCGTGGGCCGCGCCGGAGATGCCCAACTCGGAGAGGGTGGAGAGGAGGATCTGATGGTTCACAGTATCGAAGGCAGCCGATAGGTCTAGAAGGATGAGAGCAGACGAGAGAGAGTTAGCTTTAGCAGTGCGGAGCGCCTCCGTGATACAGAGAAGAGCAGTCTCAGTTGAATGACTAGTCTTGAAACCTGACTGATTTGGATCAAGAAGGTCATTCTGAGAGAGATAGCGGGAGAGCTGGCCAAGGACGGCACGTTCAAGAGTTTTGGAGAGAAAAGAAAGAAGGGATACTGGTCTGTAGTTGTTGACATCGGAGGGATCGAGTGTAGGTTTTTCAGAAGGGGTGCAACTCTCGCTCTCTTGAAGACGGAAGGGACGTAGCCAGCGGTCAGGGATGAGTTGATGAGCGAGGTGAGGTAAGGGAGAAGGTCTCCGGAAATGGTCTGGAGAAGAGAGGAGGGGATAGGGTCAAGCGGGCAGGTTGTTGGGCGGCCGGCCGTCACAAGACGCGAGATTTCATCTGGAGAGAGAGGGAGAAAGAGGTCAGAGCACAGGGTAGGGCAGTGTGAGCAGAACCAGCGGTGTCATTTGACTTAGCAAACGAGGATCGGATGTCGTCGACCTTCTTTTCAAAATGGTTGACGAAGTCATCTGCAGAGAGGGAGGAGGGGGGGGGAGGATTCAGGAGGGAGGAGAAGGTGGCAAAGAGCTTCCTAGGGTTAGAGGCAGATGCTTGGAATTTAGAGTGGAAGAAAGTGGCTTTAGCAGCAGAGACAGAAGAGGAAAATGTAGAGAGGAGGGAGTGAAAGGATGCCAGGTCCGCAGGGAGGCGAGTTTTCCTCCATTTCCGCTCGGCTGCCCGGAGCCTTGTTCTGTGAGCTCGCAATGAGTCGTCGAGCCACGGAGCGGGAGGGGAGGACCGAGCCGGCCTGGAGGATAGGGGACATAGAGAGTCAAAGGATGCAGAAAGGGAGGAGAGGAGGGTTGAGGAGGCAGAATCAGGAGATAGGTTGGAGAAGGTTTGAGCAGAGGGAAGAGATGATAGGATGGAAGAGGAGAGAGTAGCGGGGGAGAGAGAGCGAAGGTTGGGACGGCGCGATACCATCCGAGTAGGGGCAGTGTGGGAAGTGTTGGATGAGAGCGAGAGGGAAAAGGATACAAGGTAGTGGTCGGAGACTTGGAGGGGAGTTGCAATGAGGTTAGTGGAAGAACAGCATCTAGTAAAGATGAGGTCGAGCGTATTGCCTGCCTTGTGAGTAGGGGGGGAAGGTGAGAGGGTGAGGTCAAAAGAGGAGAGGAGTGGAAAGAAGGAGGCAGAGAGGAATGAGTCAAAGGTAGACGTGGGGAGGTTAAAGTCGCCCAGAACTGTGAGAGATGAGCCGTCCTCAGGAAAGGAGCTTATCAAGGCATCAAGCTCATTGATGAACTCTCTGAGGGAACCTGGCGGGCGATAAATGATAAGGATGTTAAGCTTGAAAGGGCTGGTAACTGTGACAGCATGGAATTCAAAGGAGGCGATAGACAGATGGGTAAGGGGAGAAAGAGAGAATGACCACTTGGGAGAGATGAGGATCCCGGTGCCACCACCCCGCTGACCAGAAGCTCTCGGGGTGTGCGAGAACACGTGGGCGGACGAAGAGAGAGCAGTAGGAGTAGCAGTGTTATCTGTGGTGATCCATGTTTCAGTCAGTGCCAAGAAGTCGAGGGACTGGAGGGAGGCATAGGCTGAGATGAACTCTGCCTTGTTGGCCGCAGATCGGCAGTTCCAGAGGCTACCGGAGACCTGGAACTCCACGTGGGTCGTGCGCTGGGACCACCAGATTAGGGTGGCCGCGCCACGCGGTGTGGAGCGTTTGTATGGTCTGTGCAGAGAGGAGAGAACCGGGATAGACAGACACATAGTTGACAGGCTACAGAAGAGGCTACGCTAATGCAAAGGAGATTGGAATGACAAGTGGACTACACGTCTTGAATGTTCAGAAAGTTAAGCTTACGTAGCAAGAATCTTATTGACTAAAATGATTAAAATGATACAGTACTGCTGAAGTAGGCTAGCTGGCAGTGGCTGCGTTGTTGACTTTGTAGGCTAGCTGTCAGTGGCTGCGTTGTTGACACTACACTAATCAAGTCGTTCCGTTGAGTGTGATAGTTTCTACAGTGCTGCTATTCGGGGGCTAGCTGGCTAGCTAGCAGTGTTGATTACGTTACGTTGCGTTAAAAGAACGACAATAGCAGGCTAGCTAACCTAGAAAATCGCTCTAGACTACACAATTATCTTTGATACCAAGACGGCTATGTAGCTAGCTATGTAGCTAGCTACGATCAAACAAATCAAACCGTTGTACTGTAATGAAATTAAATGAAAATGTGATACTACCTGTGGAGCGAAGCGGAAAGCGACCGGGTTGTTGAGTGAGGAAGTTCTATTCGGTAGACGTTGGCTAGCTGTTGGCTAGCTAGCAGTGTCTCCTACGTTAAGGACGACAAATAGCTGGCTAGCTAACCTCGGTAAATTAAGATAATCACTCTAAGACTACACGCTCTAAACTACACAATTATCTTGGATACGAAGACAGCAAAGACAACTATGTAGCTAGCTAACACTACACTAATCAAGTCGTTCAGTTGAGTGTAATAGTTTTTACAGTGCTACTATTCGGTAGACGGTGGACGTTAGCTAGCTGGCTAGCTGGCTAGCTGCTGGGCAGATAGCAGTGTAGACTACGTTAGGACGACGAAATACGATAATTACGCAATTATCTTTGATACAAAGACGGCTATGTAGCTAGCTAAGAAGAAATTGCTAAGATTAGACAAATCAAACCGTTGTGCTATAGTGAAATGTAATGAAATGTAATGAAAAGTTATACTACCTGCGGGCCGAAGTGCGAATGCGACCGCTCGCTAGGGTTGCGGCAGTATACTGTATACTGTAACTAAAAAACAATATTTTAAAACTCCTCCACAATAATCTCCATCCCACTCTCTTGTGTGGGAAAAGCTCAGTATGCCTCTTCTGTTTACACAGGAAAATGGGTGACCTGGAGAGATGAGCTCTATAGGAGTTCTATGGTTGGAGTTGAGATGGTCCACATTAGCTGGAATGGCCGCTGTGCTGAGTGGGCACTGAATGAGTGGTTTCTGCAGGTCATGCTTGTGCAGCATTGTAAAAAGGTATTCCTCTGTGGTACAATAAAGTAATGATGTTCTCTTTTCAACCATGTAGCATAATTGAGAGACATCTCAACAGACAGACATCTTTCATGTCAAATATGGACCTTCTTGATGTCTGGGTGCTTGACACAAGCCCTGATATTCTGGTTCTCGCAGAGACCTGGCTCAATTGTTAGATTATGGATAAGGGCCTTGAAATAACTGATTACAACATTTTCAGGTGTGATAGATGGAAAGGGGGGGGTGGCTATATATGTGAAATAAACACAGAATATTTGTCTTGACTTTAACCTGACTCAACTAATTTCCAAACCCACCTGGATCTTTCCACAAATTGCAAAATTCATATGATATTATACAAATTGCTAAATGTGTAACATGTCACATGACAAGGATGACGTAGTACACAATTGGAGGACATAGTACACAAAAAACGGGGACCACTTTTTACTCGTGAGCACCACTTTCAAAACTCCTGGCTGGATACAGAAGTTTGAGAGTGCATCTTTAATGTAAGACCCCTATCAAATTCCTCACTGATTGATCCAGGGATTTTTCTGCCATTGCAATTCTTTGGAGTTGGTCAGCTAAGCATTTTTTTCGGGTTGCCTAAGTCCAAACAGTGTAAAAAAATATATATATATAATTTTGGGATGGAAAAACGCTTTCAGTGTTAACTTAAACGACTCAACCCAGATATAAAGTACATTTGAAGTCTGAAGTTTACGTACACCTTTGCCAAATACATTTAAACAAAATTCCTGACATATAATCCTAGTAAAAATTCCCTGTCTTAGTTCAGTTAGGATCACCACTTTATTTTAAGAATGTGAAATGTCACAATAATAGTAGAGAATGATTTATTTCAACTTGTTTTTTTTCATCACATTCCCAGTGGTTCAGAAGTTTACATACACTCAATTAGTATTTGGTAGCATTGCATTTAAATGATTTAACTTGGGTCAAACATTTTGGGTAGCCTTCCACAAGCTTCACACAATAAGTCAGGTGAATTTTGGCCCATACCTCTTCACAGAGGTGGTGTAACTGAGCCATGTTTTTAGGCCTCCTTGCTTGCACACGCTTTTTCAGTTCTGTCCACAAATGTTCTATATGATTGAGGTCAGGGCTTTGTGATGGCCACTCCAATACCTTGACTTTGTTGTCCTCAAGCCATTTTGCCAGAACTTTGGAAGTATGCTTGGGGTCATTGTCCATTTGGAAGACCCATTTGCAAGACCCATTTGCAACCAAGCTATAACTTCTAACTGATTTCTTGAGATGTTATTTCAAATTATCCACATCCACCTCATGATGCCATCTATTTTGTGAAGTGCACCAGTCCACAACATGATGCTGCCACCCCCGTGCTTCACGGTTGGGATGGTGTTCTTCGGCTTTGCAGGCATCCCCCTTTTTCCTCGAAACATAACGATGGTCATTATGGCCAAACAGTTCTATTGTTGTTTCATCAGATCAGAGGACATTTCTCAGAAAAGTACGATCTTTGTCCCCATGTGCAGTTGCAAACCGTAGTCTTGCTTTTTTTATGGTGGTTTTGGAGCAGTGTCTTCTTCCTTGCTGAGCGGACTTTCAGGTTATTTCGATATAGGACTCGTTTTACTGTGGATATAGATACTTTTGTACCGGTTTCCTCCAGCATCTTCACATGGTCTTTTGCTGCTGTTCTGGGATTGATTTTCACTTTTCGCACCAAAGTACGTTCATCTCTAGGAGACAGAATGCGTCTCCTTCCTGAGCGGTATGACTGCTGCGTGGTCCCATGGTGTTTATACTTGCATACTATTGTTTGTACAGATGAACGTGGTATCTTCTGGCATTTGGAAATTACTCCCAAGGATGAACCAGACTTGTGGTGGTCTGCGGACTTGTGGAGGTCTGATTTTCCCATGATGTCAAGCAAAGAGGCACTGAGTTTGAAGGTAGGCCTTGAAATACATCCACAGGTACACCTTCAATTGACTCAAATTCTGTCAACTATCAGAAGCTTCTAAAGCCATGACATAATTTTCTGGAATTTTCCAAGCTGTTTAAAGGCACAGTCAACTTAGTGTATGTTAACTTCTGACCCACTGGAATTGAGATACAGTGAAATAGTCTGTAAAATCTAAATTAGAGCATGACAGACGTAGGTTTACCATGTTGAGAAATAAGGTGATAAAAGAAATCAGACAGGCCAAGGCAAACTTTTTTATTAACATAATTGGTGAGGCGAAGGGAAATTCTAAATTGATATGGGAGAATCTAAAAAAGTTAACAGGGAAAGACCATAGTAACACTGCAAAAAGACTAGAAATCATGGTGAATAACAATCTAACACAGGATGCAGTTGAAATAGCAACAGCCTTCAATTCCTACTTTATTGACTCTGTCAGGTTACTGACACAGAACCCCTCCACTGATTTCTTGGGCTCAGTGCTAGTGAATGACACTCAACCTGTCTTCATCATAAGGGAGGTTTCTGAGTCAAAGGTGAACAAGGTGATTAGCTCACTAAAGAACTCTAAAGCCAAAGATGTGTTTGGGATGGACTCTACCTTTCTTAAAAACTACAAAGAGTCACTCATTGGCCCCATTACTAAGGTCACCAACACATCTATTGGTCTCGTGTGTTTCCAAGGGTATGGAAGTCGGCCATAATAACGGCCATCTTTAAATCAGGCGACCCTGCTGACGTGAGTAACTACAGGCCCATTAGTATACTACCTGTGGTGTCAAAGGTTGTTGAAAAGTGTGTAGCAGAACAACTGATTGCCCACCTCAACAACAGCCCCTTCACATTACACTCCATGCAGTTTGGCTTCAGAGCGAAACACTCCACAGAAACGGCCAACTGCTTTCTTCTGGAAAATGTGAAGTCCAAGATGGACAAAGGGGTGCTGTTGGGGCTGTGTTTCTGGACCTAAGGAAGGCTTTTGATACTGTTAACCATGAGATTCTCATCACAAAATTGTCCAAGTTCAACTTTTCCCCTGATGCCTTGAGATGGATGAAATCATACCTTGAAGGCAGAACTCAGTGTGTCAGAGTGAGCAATGAGCTGTCGCCCACTCGTAGCTATGATGTGGGCGTGCCCCAAGGGTCAATACTGGGGCCCCTCCTGTTCAGCCTGTACATTAATGATCTGCCTTCTGTCTGTACTGGGTCTGAAGTTCAAATGTATGCAGATGATACAGTGATATATGTGCATGCAAAGAGCAAACAACAAGCTGCACAAGAACTCACTACTGTAATGGTCCAGGTTACAAAGTGGCTCAGTGACTCGTGTTTGCATCTCAATGTGAAAAAAACTGTTTTCATGTTCTTCACAAAGAGGGCAACAGATGCTACTGAGCCAGATGTCTATGTGTCAGGGGAGCAGCTCCAGGTGGTATCCGATTTTAAGTACCTTGGCATCATACTTGATTCCAACCTCTCTTTTAAAAAGCATGTGAAAAAGGTAATTCAAATAACTAAATTCAATCTAGCTAATTTCCGATTTATACGAAATTGTTTGACTACAGAGGTAGCAAAACTGTACTTCAAATCTATGATACTCCCCCACTTAACATACTGCTTGACTAGTTGGGCCCAAGCTTGCTGTACAACATTAAAACCTATTCAGTCTGTCTACAAACAGGCTCTCAAAGTGCTTGATAGGAAGCCCAATAGCCATCATCATTGTCACATCCTTAGAAAGCATGAGCTCTTGAGTTGGGAAAATCTTGTGCAATACACCGACGCATGTCTTGTATTCAAGATCCTTAATGGCCTGGCTCCCCCTCCACTCAATATTTTTGTTAAACAGAAAACCCAGACATATGGCAGCAGATCCACAAGGTCTGCCATGAGAGGTGACTGTATAGTTCCCCTAAGGAAAAGCACCTTTAGTAAATCTGCATTCTCTGTGAGAGCTTCCCATGTCTGGAATACACTGCCATCAGACACACATAACTGCACCACATATCACACTTTCACAAAATGCTTGAAGACCTGGCTAAAGGTCAATCAGATTTGTGAACATATTGTCTTGCTGCTTTTTGTTCTATGTTGCTCTGTCTGTATGCTATGTCTTGCTTGTCCTATGTTGCTATGTCTTGCTTGTTCTATGGTGCTATTGTCTATATAGTAATTGTTTTTAATAACCTGCCCAGGGACTGCGGTTGAAAATTAGCCTGCTGGCTAAAACCGGCACTTTTACTGAAACGTTGATTAATGTGCACTGTCCCTGTAAAAATAAAATAAACTAAACTAAACAATTGTTGGAAAAATTATGTGTCATGCATAAAGTAGGTGTCCTAACCTAAACTATAGTTAACAAGAAATTTGGTTGAAGTGGTTGAAAAACGAGTTTTAATGACTCCAACATAAGTGTATGTAAACTTCAACTGTATGTAATATAATCTTTGAGAATTAACAATCATCCAAATAAAACGGTCAGGGAGAATTGAAATTCCCAAAACAGTGAATTTAGCAGTATTGCTTTTCTTATTATGTTTGCGCAAAATAACGCAGCATTAACCTTGGCAAAATGTCATAGAATTTTTTTTCTCACAGCTCCATGGTGACATTTGTAGAATTGCAGGAAATTGGCTTTAGAATGAAACAACAAAAATTCTCTACAATTTAGCCATGCCGACGGGCCAACCATGGCCATTGCCTGAAAACCCCTTTTTTATCCAGAAAAACCCCTGTGATCTTGTTCTGAGAAACTGCACAAGGACTTGTCAAATGGTGTCTTTGCTAATGCAATTAGCGATCACTCTCCTATATTGCCTGTATTAGAGATACAAAGCAGAAAAATTCTGATCCTTGTGTAATTATGAAAATACATTTGAAAATTGTCTCTCCCCAAGGGTAGAGTATTGCTCTGAGTTTTCCTTTGTCCGTTGCATACCTGACCCTGAATTAACCTTGGAATTCTTCTTATTTATCTTTGTCTCTCTGGCGGATATACTTGCCCCCTTTAAATGCCTTAGAGTTAAAAAGGAAGAAATCCTTTGTTCTCTTCAAAGCTTTCTGACTTCATTATAATGAGAAATCAGGCCTGGGCTAGAAAAACTGACTCGATATCTGATTGTCAGCTTCTCAGGCAAATGAGAAATAAATGCACTTCCTCAATTAAGAAAGTGAAGTCGAGCTACTTTCTAAATTCTATTTCAGACACTGCTAATGATCCAGCTACATTTTGGGAAATAGTTAATGCACTGAACAGTGGAAATTCCACCAATTTCCTGCCTAATCAAGTTGTGTCTGGCACTGGCATCATTACTGAACAAAGATAGATAAGTGATACATTTAATTAGCATTTTATCTCTGCAGGCTTCCTATTTGAAAGAAATAGTGGTTTAACTGACCCTTTAGTTAGTTTAGTTTAGTCAGACCACATTCTTCCCCTCTCCCAACCATTAGTTTGCTTAATGGAAACCCCGTCAACTACAATACAATCATTTCATACATTTTCTGTTTTTGATGTACTAAATGCCTTGCTAAAATTGATGTAAAAAAATCCATTGGGGATGATTCGCTTGACAACTTCTTAGTGCAGCTTTCTGCTCCTCTTATTGCGCAATCATTGACACATTTTTTACTTGATGATTGTCTCTGGTGCTATCCCGAAGGTCTGGAAAGTGGCCCATGTTCTTCCCCTTTACAAAGGTGGTGACCCTTGTGACCTTAATAATTATTAGACCTATTTGTAAACTTTCTTGCCTAGCTAACATGTTTGAATTCTTGATACAGTATTTCTTAACTTCCAAATATATTCTAAATGTACATCAGGGGAACTTCAGACCAGGGCATAGTACCATCACAACAGCGTCACTGGTTTTATATGATGTCGTAAATTGTTTGGCTAGGAAGAAACACTGTTGCTGTATTCATTGACTTGTCTAAAGCATTCAAAACTGTCATCCACTCTTTACTATTTCAAAGGTTGTCTGTAATTGGCCTGAATCAGGCATCATGTAACGGTTTAAAAACTACCTGACAAACAGGACACCACTGTATTTTTTGATGGTGTTAAGTAAAGTTTCCTTGATATTACGAAAGATGTCCCACGGGTATATTTTAGGTCCTGTAATTTTTACTGTCAATATAAATAATATTGGTCTTTCTGGAAGAAAAAAAAAAAGAACATACACTTGTAAATACACCATGACAGCGCAACACACAAGGGGTGGAACAGTGGCAAAGGTACCCACAGGACAAACAGAATCATTTTAGTCTGAGCACTGTTGTGCTATTGCCCGCAAGGTTTCCCAGGATTTTTCGGAGCTGTAATCTGCCTTTTGTTGCTTTGCAGAAAGCCTTTGTTGAACTTAAATTGGTACTTAATACAGGTAAAACAAAGTACATGATGTTTTCCAATTCACTTAAAAATATATCTGAGGTTTTACGTATATGTACATTGTATGGTGCCCACATTGATCGTGTCCCCTCTTATAAATATCTGGGCATCTGGATTGATGAAAAGTTATCTTTTTAAAAGCATATGGATGAGTTGGTTAAGCAGTTGAGAATAAAAATAGGCTTCTTCTCTAGAACTAGATCATGCCTATCCCTGAACAGCCGAAATCAGATAATTCATTTAAATTTCCTGGCGGTGCTAGACTACGGTGACACAATATATATGAATGCAGCTGCAACTACACTGAAACCATTAGATGCCATTTACCACAGCCCACTTCGCTTTATTACGGGCCACAGGTTCAGTATACATTATCGCATCCTATATCAGAAAGTAGGCTGGCCCTGTTAAGTCTCGTAGATCGATACACTGCTCTATTTTTGTTTATAAAGCCCTCTTGCATAAACTTCCGAAATACCTTCATTGTTAAATTACAGACATATGAGTCATCAGAACACAGGGATGGCTAACTCTAGAAATCCCATTGATCTCTACGGAATTCGGTAAATCTGCATTGTTTTTTTTGCGCCCCGTGTATGGAATGATCTGCAGAGCTCTCTGCACCTTGATGCTCTTTTACCTCTAGGCCAGTTCAAGATGTTGATGGAGAACATCCATCTTGAGGAATGTGATTGCTTAAATTTCTTGTAAATATTGCATGTTTTTTATTACTTTTGTTTTTGTAAATGTTGTATAATTTATGTACATACACGGCTCCCTTGCAAAAGAGGCCTTGGTCTAAATGGGATTTCCCTGTTAAAATGAAGGTTAAATCAATAAAAACTGGATTCTAACAGTCGGGCAGTATGACCGGGCAAGATTTTGTCAGAGTCCTATGTGAACAGGTTCCAATCTTTTTAAATCTGAACCAGTCCAAATGAGCTGAGTCTAGACTGTCTGAGTGAACGACAGTCCCGGATCTCCACAATGTAAATGTAGTTTTAGTCTCACCCACTCTCTCCTATACCCACTCTCTCAGGAGGGACAGCTTCACTTTCACTTTCAGGTCTATGTTAGTCTCTGATTAGAGGGAGAGAATAGAAAGAATCAGTGTTGCAGACCTCCACACTGTTCATTGACCAGTTATTCTCATATGTCTGGTTCCTCTCAAGGTTTCTTCCTGCCCCAAGGGAGTTGTCCCTCCCTCCCTTGTCACTGTTCCTCTAATCAGGGGAACAGTGACAAGGGAGGGCCTTTGTCAGGGCCCTGATTTAATTGAATAATAATTGATTGAACGTGTTCCCCCCCCTCCCCTCCAGATGAGGACCCAGACAGTGCTGTGGATGACAGAGACAGTGACTATCGCAGTGAGACCAGTAATGGCATCCCTCCTCCTTACTACACCACGTCCCAGCCCAATGCCTCCGTCCACCAGTACCCCATCAGAGACCAGCAGAACCGCCCCTCCTCCTACCCCCCCTCTAACAGCTGTGAACCCCTCGACTACCACCAGAGGGCCATCAGGTGTGTTTTGTCCTACTCCCCTCTATTTGTTTGCTGCTTGATCTCCTGCTCCAGCTCAGTGCTTGCCTTGCAGGCCTGCTCCCCTCGGGCTGAGGAAAAGACACACTCACCTGCCTGGGTTCCCTGACTTGGTTCCCTGACTGAGTTCCCTGGCCTGTCTCTCTCTCTCTCGCTGCTTCTTCATGCATTATTCAACAAACAATCTCATTGTGTGTGTGTGTGTGTGTGTGTGTGTGCACCCATGTCTGAAATGTGGCTTGCCTACTACTTTCCTAAACTAAATACTGTGTACTAATCGTACTACATACTATTTAGAACGTACTATTTAGTACAAACGTATGCAGTAAGCAACAGATATCAAGATACTCATTTCGCCTTCTCAGTATGGAGTAGTAAGACATCGTGACATTTAAGGCATAAACATAATATAGTTCACGAAAGTTTAACTTCATCCAGTTAGCATAACATCATTCATATTGTTTCTTATTCTACGGGCATAGTGTGAATGAATACAAACGAATCATATTTTTTCTTCTGCTCTTTCCTATTAGCCATGTGTGGAATGGCAGTCACCTATTTACCTTATAGCCTATAAGCACGGAACAATAATATACATTCCTCAGGCTTGCTGTTTAATCTATGGGCTCACTTTTGCAATTATCACATTCCTCCCTCTTAACCAATGGGCGTAAATCTTTGGATGTATTTATATGTCAACTTACCCTCATTCTCTCAATTGCTGTTTTCGCCAACCATCCACCTCCCAACCAGCAATAATAACTTTAGGGCCTGTTATTTTGGGGGATTGATGTGAACACACCAGCCAGCTGGTCTGCGCATGCTCTGAGGACGCAGCTAGGGATGTTGTCTGTGCCAGCAGCCTTGCGAGGGTTAACACGTTTAAATGTCTTACTCATGTCAGCCGCAGAGAAGGAGAGGGGGGGCCCGCAATCCTTGTTAGCGGGCTGCGTCGGTGGCACTGCATTATCCTCAAAGTGGGCAAAGAAGGTGTTTAGTTTGTTTGGAAGCAAGACGTCGGTGTCCGTGACGTGGCTGGTTTTCTTTTTGTAGTACGTAATTGCCTGTAGACCCTGCCACATACGTTTCATGTCTGAGCCATTAAATTGCGACTCCACTTTGTCCCTGTACCAATATTTAGCTTGTTTGATTGCCTTGTGGAGGGAATAACTACACTGTTTATATTCGGCCATATTCCCAGTCCTCTTTCAATGGTTAAATGCGGTGGTTTGCGCTTTCAGTTTTGCTCAAATGCCGCCATCCATCCATGGTTTTTTGTTAGGGTAGGTTTTAATAGTTAGGGTAGGTTTCACAGTGGGTACATCTCCTCCAATGCACTTCCTTATTTACTCACCGAGTCAGCGTATAGATCAAGGTTATTGTCTGAGGCTGCCCAGAACATTTCCCAGTCCGCGTGATCAAAACAATCTTGAAGCATGGATTCCGATTGGTCAGACCAGCGTTGAATGGTTCTAGTAATGGGTATATCCTGTTTGAGTTTCTGCCTATAGGACGGTAGGAGCGAGATGGAGTCGTGGTCAGATTTTTAGAGTAGCAGTGGTCCAGTGTATTGCCTGCACGAGGTGTGTTGGTTCATTGTCCTGTTGAAAAACAAATGATAGTCCCACTAAGCACAAACCAGATGGGATGGCATATCGCTGCAGAATGCTGTGTTAGCCACGCTGGTTAAGTGTGCCTTGAATTCTAAATAAATCACAATGACACCAGCAAAGCACACATTCACACCACCTCCTCCATGCTTCACGGTGGGAACCATGCATGCGGAGATCATCTGTTCACCTACTCTGCATTTCACAAAGACACAGCGGTTGGAATCAAACATCTCAAATTTGGACTCAACAGACCAAAGGACAGATTTCTAATCATTTCTAATCCTGTCCATTGCTCGTGTTTCTTGGCGCAAGCAAGTATTCTTCTTCTTATTGGTGTCCTTTTAGTGGTGGTTTCTTTGCAGCAATTCGACCATGAAGGCCTGAGTCAAATAGTCTCCTCTGAACAGTTGATGTTGAGATGTGTCTGTTACTTGAACTCTGTGAAGCATTTATTTGGGCAGCAATTTCTGAGGCTGGTAACTCTCTAATGAACATTTCCTCTGCAGCAGAGGTAACTCTGGGTTTTGCTTTCCTGTGGTGGTCCTCATGAGAGCCCGTTTCATCATAGCGCTTGATGATATTTGCGACTGCACTTCATGAAACTATCAAAGTTCTTGAAATTTTCCAGATTGACTGACCTTCATGTCTTAAAGTAATGATGTACTGTCGTTTCTCTTTTGCTTATTTGAGCTGTTCTTGCCATAATATGGACATGGTCTTTTACCAAATAGGGGTAGATACTTTGAAGAATCTCAAATATAAAGTATATTTTGATTTAACACTTTTTTGGTTACTACATGAATCCATATGTGTTATTTCATAGTTTTGATGTCTTCATTGTTATTCTACAATAGTAAAAATTAAGAAAAACCCTTCAATGAGAAGCTGTCCAAACTTTTGACTGGTACTTTACATTGAACAACAGAGCAGCTTTTCGGTATGTTTTGTTATTCTGTATAACCCCAACTCGACGACGAAGTTGGCTCTTTTACAGTGGAGGTCAATTGGAAAGAATGTTTGTTTTCCCCAAATTTTGGAAGAGGATAATTTCTTATTTTTACGTATAGGGCTACCTGCCATCACATCTGGCTCCAAGGATCTTCCCTTGGAGACGAGGCTATTCTCCAAACTATTTAATCAAATGTGATATTGCATTCCGTCTTTGTTGTTCATTCAGTCAAGCCTGTATTGGATTGAACTTTAAAACGTTCTATTTTCAGATACCCAAAAAGCCTACTATTTAGAATGCAAGTATGGGTATTCGGACATGGCCAGTGAGTGTTTATAGGTGTGTCTGTATCCTTTCCTTTACATTTCTCTCTTCTCTGCTCACCCCCTCTTGCACCTTCTCCCTCTCTCGCTCTCTCCCTCTCTCTATAATTTTTTTAATAGCTTAATTTAACATGGAGTATACTGCAAATACTCCTGTCTTTGCTCCCTGTGAGGATGCTTGTTCTTAATAATTTGTCAGCTTTCTGGAGGCCCCTCACCTTCCTGTTCTGCTCTTATTTATTTATTTATTTCTCTCTCTCTCTCCCTATTTCCCTTATTTTATTTATCTCTGTCTGATACTGCTGTCGCAATTAACTCTCTTTGATTAACCATCAGGTTTACCTTCACGGTCAGGTGTTATAGCAGAACATTTTACTATTGCTCAGGGATGCTCTGGACATTGTGTACCTTGGGAAAGTCTCTGTCTGTCCCTCCATGTTGGTTACTGCTTCTTCTTTTTTCCTTCCTTCCTTCTTCTGTGTTCCTCCACCTTGCCTCTCATCCTCTCTCCACATTCTCACTTTCTTCTCTCTCTCTCTCCCCATTTATCTTCATTTCCCTGTCTTGCTCCCCCTTCCTAACCAGTCCGACGGGAAGCTATGCATCGTCGGCAGAGTTGAGTCACTGCAGCAGCCAGCTGAGTGAGGAGGAGTACGGCCCGGAATACAGAGAGCGAGACCCTTATGATGAGAATGACTCCTACCACTCCTGTCACTCCTCTGTCAGCTACAGCAAAGGTTCTCCCGACTGGGACCCCGATGAGACCCAGGGGGCGTATAGCGACGAGGGGGGCTACAGTAAGGATGGGGGTGAGGGGGCCATCTATAAGGAGGATGATGGTGGTCTGTATGAGGAAGAAGTGGCGAATGAAGGAGAGGGGCACATATATGACGATGAGGATTATCTTCTGGATGGGACCCTCAGTGAGGATATCCCCTACACCCCTACCCCCACCAGCACGGCACCCACCACACTGGACGTCCCAGGTGCTTCCAGACCCCCTCTGCAGAAACAGCCCTCTCTGCATCAACAGCAGGCGCCACCCAGCCAACCGCCCAGCCATGCCCCAAATCTGGCCCACCCTCCGGGCATGGCTCCAGGAGGACAGCCCCTGGAACAGCCATCCACCCAGGCCCCTCATGCCCAGTCTCATCCCCAGCCAACCCCTGCCCCAGCCCAGTCCTTCTTCTCCATGGCCAAACCCTTCTCAGCAGCAGTAACAGGCCTGGCCTCCTCTTTCCTGTCTTCTGGAGTCCCTACTGCCCAACCTGCTCAGGCTCACTCCCCAGCTTCACAACCCCATCCCCAGTCTGCCTCCTCCATCCCCCCATCTCACCCCGCCACTACCTCCCATGGGCCCCAGTCCACAACCACTGGTCCCCCCTCTCAGCTGACCACCTCCACTGCCTCTCCCTCTGTTGCACATACAGAGGGCCCTGATGCCAAACCCCCCCTGCCGGAGGACCAACTCCTCCTAGAGGAAGACAAACCCCTTCCCCAAAAAATTAGGACCCCTACCCCGACAGAGGAGGAGCACCCCATGGAAGATGAGGACCAATGGTATGACGAGAGTCGCCCACCCACCCCCGTAGAGGAGGAGGAGCCCCTCCCAGAGAGGTAAACCCCATCTCAAATATTTTTCTGTTCTCCATGCGCAGAAGGGGCTTTGTTTATTGGGCCACCATATTGGGTGGACTGTGAAAAAGCACATAGGGATGCATCTGAAATGGCCCCCTATTCCCTTCCAGTGCACTACTTTTGACCAGGGACGTTTTGACGAAGTGTCTTGATTAACCCCACAGAACCCCCCTCCTTTCCTCTTAAAAACGCATTAAAAAAAAATATATTCCTTTCCTGAAATAACACTTGCTCTTGTCTTTTCCTGCTAGCACTGACTGCTGATAGTACATTTTATCCTCAATAAAGCAGCTAACTGTGAAATGTGATTATCTAACCTAACTACACTACATATCTAAAAGTATGTGGACACCAACTCGTCAAACATGTAATTCCAAAATCATAGGTATTAATATGGAGTTGGTCCCCCCTTTGCTGCTATAACAGCCTCCACTCTTTTGGGAAGGCTTTCCACTAGATGTTGGAACATTGCTGCGCAGTTTGCTTCCATTCAGCCACGAGAATATTAGTGAGGTCAGGCACTGATGTTCGGTGATTAGGCCTGGCTCGCAGTTGGCATTCCAATTCATCCCAAAGGTGTTTGATGGGGTTGAGGTCAGGGCTCTGTTGCAGGCCAGTCATGCTCTTCCACACCGATCTTGAAAAAGCATTTATGTATGGACCTCGCTTTGTGTACGAGTGCATTGACATGCTGAAACAGGAAGGGCCAAACTGTTGCCACAAAGTTGGAAGCATAGAATCGTCAAGAATGTCATTGTATGCTGCAGCGTTAAGATTTCCCTTCACTGGAACTAAGAGGCCTGAACCATGAAAAACAGCCCCAGACCATTGTTCCTCCTCCACCAAACTTTACAGTTGGCACTATGCATTTGGGCAGATAGCGTTCTCCTGATATCCGCCAAAACCAGATTTGTCCGTCGGACTGCGAGATGATGAAGCGTGATTAATCACTCCACTGCTCCAGAGTCCAATGGCGGCGGGCGTTACACCACTCCAGCCGACGCTTGGCATTGCGCATGGTGATCTTAGGCTTGTGTGCAGCTGATCGGCCATGGAAACCCATTTCATGAAGCTCCCGACAAACAGTTATTGTGCTGACATTGCTCCCGTTGGCAGTTTGGAACTTGGTAGTGAGTGTTGCACCCAAGGACAGACGATTTATATGCGCTACAGCACTCGGCATTTCCGTTCTGTGAGCTTGTGTGCCCTACCACTTCGCGGCTGAGCCGTTGTTGCTCCTAGACGTTTCTCTTCACAGTAACAGCAACTTACAGTTGACTGGGTCTGCTCTGTCAGTGCAGAAATGTGACAAACTGACTTGTTGGATAGGTGGCAGTCTATGATGATGCCACATTGAAAGTCACTGAGCTCTTCAGTAAGGCTCTGCCAATGTTTGTCTATGGAGATTGCTTGGCTGTGTGCTCGATTTTATATACCTGTCAACAACGGTGTGGTTGAAAAAGCCAAATCCACTAACTTTATGGGATGTCCACGTACTTTTGTATATATAGTGTACCTTAAGATGAATACATGAACTTTAAGTCGCTCTGGATAAGAGCATCTGCTAAATGACTAAAATGTAGAGAAATGTACAAATGTTCAAAAGTAATGCACTATATAGGGACAAAGGGGTAATTTCGGCCCCAGATATGGAGTTGTTCTCAGACCTGCTCTTATCCTTGTAGTCCTCCTGTAGATGAGGAGCCCAAGGAGCCGGTGGACCCGTCCCTAAGGGCTAGGGAGAACTGGCGACGAATCATCGACAAGGTCCAACAGCAGCTTCGAGAGGTAAGGTATCACACTCAAACCTTGTTCCCATGTCCCAGTCCTATACTACTGGCCCAAGACCTGTGTACTACTGTCCCTGTGCCTGATCCAGCCCCAGTCATATCCACATCCCTAAGCCTAACCTCAACTTCAACCCCAGCCCCATCCCCTAACCCTTGCCTAACACGCCAGCCCTAAATTCATCCCCGGCCCTATCTAGTCTACCAACCCACTCCTACCAGCCTTGTTTCCAACCCCAGTCCCATCCAAAGTGCTTCATCCAGGTGTGGAGAAGAAGAGAGGGGACAGTAGCAGAAACATTCTAAAAGTCTCTAAGTACTTTCTGCACAGCTTTGAAAAATAAATGTGATATGCATTATTTACTCCAAAAGATAGAGTGTATGGGTTCCCGAGAGTATTTTGAAAGTACATTTAGACACCGCAGTGCAGACCTAATGTGTTTCGCAGCATACAATCAATATTTTAAATGATCTGAAAATACATTTTCTATAGATGGTGGTGCACATTTTCCCTTAGTATGGAAAAGAACTCTGTTTCACGGAACTGCTAAAACATTTAATTAGAACTTTTAGTTTGATTTATCAGTTTGCTCACATTTATTCACATCATTTTGCTAATCATTCTGTTTTAATTGAATGAATAAACACTTGTTTTGATATTTTATGTGGGTTTTGTCACTTTGCTCCCCCCCTTTTTCGTTTGTCCCACTACTTTGTTTTCTTTCCAGTTTCATGTCATTGCCATAGCGATAATCACATGCACTCTGGTCGGCCATGATTGGAGCAGATTGACAGGTGGGTACAATGATTGGTTGCTCAAGAGAATGGTGGACTTGTTGGCCAATAATTTTTCGTTAATGTCCTGCGGTGCACACATTTTCACTTCAATCTTCAATTTCACTTCATAACAACTATGCTGTATTGTCTTGTACAATGTTTCATTTGTTTGAATTTCATGGTTTGAATACTCTGCACATTCATTATTATGATTTTATAACTGTAACAATCTCTCAACAATCTCCAAGCTCGTAGGCGTTAACTACAGTCAGGTGAAATTGTCAAGAAACCTTTCCATCAATACCTTTTGTAGTGAACGCTTGCAAAATCAATCAATAACATTTTACTTTTTTATACCTGTTTATGTTTTTAAGCAGTATGCAGTTGGAATTAATTTTCCTTTCAGTATTTATTAATTCTATTTTTTCTTAATCTATGGGTTTAAGAAGGGCCTGAGCAGATTCAATCTGTCTTTCATTAAAACCAGATAAACAGAGTTAGGATGAGGGAGGCAGAATCCCAAGGTTGAATGAGTAACAACTCTCTCTTTCTCTATGGTTATTCTCTGACCCTGAGCTGGAGGATGGGAGTCTGAATGTGTGACAGGGGCCGTAGCTAGCGCGAGATAAAAGTACATTTGATTGCTGTGACGGTCTGTTCAGTTAATGCTACAGTCTGGAACTGGTAAATCAGTGTTTTGACTTTTGAATTAGTGATATATAGCCATTGATCCTTGAAGAATATAGCTGGGGGGGTTTTCAGAATCATAGACTGTCGCTTTAATAACACATATAGATCTATGGCAGAGCTGCTCAATTCCAGGCCTTGAGGGACAAAGAAAGGCTGGTTTTCTTTCCTCCTTTGTGGTTGATTGATCATTTTATGTCATTGATTGGACAGATAGAACTCCAGGTGAGTGAACTGAGTTCTGAATGGGTTCTTTAGTAGAAGGTCTCTATAGAAGTGATTTCTGTTTATTAGGTCTAATTTAGCTCTATGCCAGGAAAGAGCTGGAGTGGGTGGGAGGGAGAGAGAAAGAAGGAAAAGACATTGAGAGAGGAAGATGAATAGATAGTGCAGCTTTAAGAATGTTGTCGGAGGTAGTCATCAGTGGTGAAGATGGTCTTGATTTCCCTGTTAGGGGGCTCGGGGGCATCTTCCCCCACAAAAAATAATAATTACCAGCTAAATGCTGTCCTCTGGTGCACTCTGGACATGCTCTGCATATGGAGGAAATAGATTTCAAACGTTAAGTGAAAGATTTTAATCTCCCAGATATAACTGTACTCTTCCCTCCTCCCGGTCTTTTTTCTCTCTCCCTCTTCCCCCTCTTTCTCCAGGCACGAGGAGAGACATCCAATTCCTTGTGGTTTGGTAAAGGAGGGTGAGTTACCCATCACTGCTCACAACAAAAGATCACATACAGTAACTACCACTCTACCACGGCAGCTCAGTGCAGTTACCACAATGAGATTTACATACTTACAGTAAATGCTATACTAATTAGTGTAGTACAACGATCAATAAATAAATGATTGCCACTACTGTGAATATGTAATACTGTAAAGTGTACATTTTCAGATTTTCCTCTTAAAATAGAGGATAGTTTCATCCACTGGCTCCAGTCCAGTGTGTATTGACTGATTTGCTGGGTGCCCTATGTGGACTGGCAGCTCTTTTGTAAATGGCAGACCTTATTTTAGAGTGTGACCGCAGCTGCATTGAAAGAAACCAGCCCAATATATGCACGCTCAGTTAGCCAAATACACATCTGGCTGCTCATTCATTCAGGTGGAGTATTTATTGCATATATACATTTGGGACTCCTTGGTCACCTTGGTTTCACTGTTCAAATGAGTATGGCCAGGAAGTGACCACCCTCTCAAGAGCTTCATGTATAGAATAGAATAATTATTAGATTAGTCATACATTATTGTCCAGTTTTAAAAGAAAATAGCAATAAAAAAAAACATCTGGAGCACCTTGACATCATCATTTCACTTCAACAAAATAGTCTAAACTTATCCGTAGAAGCGGATATAGGTCTGAGCGGTATACAGTATATTTGTTGGCTGGTGTATAACAGTAAGGTTGTTTTACCTGCTCAGGGTAGGAGAGGTTCTGTACAGCATCGACAGCATGCCTGACCTACGCAAGAAGAAAGGCCCCACCCTGGTCAGAGACCTCGTAAGAGACCACACACACACCACAGCAACTTTACCTTGGCACATGCCACCCCCTCCCCCTTTTGGAATCATTACTGCCATTATTGGCCTTTCTGTCTGTTCCGTTTCCTCTGCAGTACTCTGGGGACCTAGCTCCCTCCCACAGACATCACACCCGCTCACTCTTTAGCCAGTCTTGTGTCCTGGGAAATTGTGAAACCATGGCACAAAATGAGGGATTACCATTTTGCAGTGGATAGTGTGACAGGAAGTCTATAGCCATGACTCTAACTGTGGCATCCTCCACCTGAGTCATATAGCTGTCAGGCAGCGAATAAGATGCCTACGTACGTAAAAGGAGGAAGAGGGCAGAATATATTAAAAACTAAAAGCTGTTTAACACACAGACAAAACAGGCACACACACATTCATTTACATACACACCCTCTGCCTCCTTCCCCTTTCTTATACATTGTATATCAACATTATCACATGCCACTCAATGAGACATGAGTATAAATCAATATGCCATATACAATTCTGATATGGTGTTTGTTTGCTAACATATGTTCCCTCTCCCCCTTCCCTTGCCTCTCTACTTCTATCATGCAGTTACAGGCCATGGTGAGTACCTGTACAAACACATATACAGTACCACTCAAAAACCCTTGTAAACATAATAGCCATACTTTATTTACACTATATATACAAAAGTAGGTGGACACCCCTTCTACTGAGTGGATTTGGTTATTTCAGCCACACCTGTTGCTGAAGAGCTCAGTGACTTTTAAAGTGGCACCATCATAGGATACCACCTTTCAAACAAGTCAGTTTGTCAAATTTCTTCCCTGCTAGAGCTGCACCAGTCAACTATAATTCATGTTATTGTGAAGTTGAAACGTCTAGGAGCAACAACGGCTCAGCCACGAAGTGGTAGGCCACACAAACTCACAGAATGGGACCACCAAGTGCTGAAGCGCATAGCGTGTAAAAATCATATGTCCTCGGTTGCGACACTGGGTTCCAAACTGCCTCAGGAAGCAACGTCAGCACAAGAGCTGTTCGTCAGGAGCTTCATGAAATAGATTTCCATGGCCGAGCAGAAGCACACAAGCCTAAGGTCATCATGTGCAATGCCAAGCGTTGGTTGGAGTGGTGTAAAGCTTGCCGCCATTGGACTCTGGAGCAGTGGAAACACGTTCTCTGGATTGATGAATCACGCTTCACCATCTGGCAGTCCGGCCGACGAATCTGGGTTTGGCGGCTGCCAGGAGAACGCTATCTGCCCGAATGCATAATGCCAACAGTAAAGTTTGGTGGGGGAGGAATAATGGTCTGGGGCTGTTTTTCATGGTACGGGCTAGGCCCTTAGTTCCAGTGAGTAAAATCTTAACGCTACAGCATATGACATTCTAGACAATTCTGTGCTTCCAACTTTGTTTCAACAGTTTGGGCAACGCCCTTTCCTGTTTCAGCACAAAGCGAGGTCCATACAGAAATGGTTTGTCGAGATCGGTGTGGATGAACTTGACTGGCCTGCACAGAGCCTTGACCTCAACCCCATCGAACACCTTTGGGATGAATTGGAACGCTGACTGCAAGCCAAGCCTAATCACCCAACATTAGTGCCCAAACTCACTGATGCTCTTGTGAATGAATGGAAGAATGTCCATGCAGAAATGTCCCAACATCTAGAGGAAAGCCTTCCCAGAAGAGTCGAGGCTGGAGCATCTCCATATTAATGACCATGTTTTTGGAATGAGATTTTCACATACTTTTGGTCATGTAGGTTCAAGGCTCAAATTGAATGTATCATTTATACTCTCTCTCCCTCCCTCCCTTTCTTGATCTCTACCCCCCCAGTCTATGGCCTCTCAGAATGCTCGGAAGGCTGGGATCACCACGGCGATGGCCTGCAGCACCCTTGGCAATGAGGACCTGGTGGGTCACACAACTTATGACCTCAGCGTGTCTCAGCAGAGCTAAAAAATATCCATTTGGTTTAATTCTCATTTCAATCAACTTTATTATTATCATCCCCAAGGGGCAATTTTCACCTGCGGAACATAACACTTTGAAAAGAACATGTAGCCGACCACACTTTTTACTGCTGAAATGCAATTGATTTATTAAACAACCAAGGTTTTTGGCAGCTAGCTGCCTTCATCAGGCAGTGTGCATGTATAATTAATACCATATTCCTCCCTCTGCCACTCTCTCTCTGCCTTTTTCTCTCCCTCTCTTTTTTGCTCTCTCTCCCCCCTCTCCTTCCATCCCTTCTGCAGAAGAGTCATGTGTACAAGAAGACTCTACAGGCTCTGATCTACCCAATCTCCTGCACCACGCCCCATAACTTTGAGGTGTGGACGGCCACCACACCCACCTACTGCTACGAATGTGAGGGGCTGCTGTGGGGCATCGCCCGCCAGGGTATGAGGTGCTCCGAGTGCGGGGTCAAATGTCACGACAAGTGCCAGGACCTTCTCAATGCCGACTGCCTGCAGAGTAAGGAACACATATGTGCACACACACGAACACATGCACAAGCATTTTGCTACACTTGCATTAACATCGGCTAACCATGTCTATGTGAGCAACAACAACAAAAAATATTTGACATACATTACCAGTCAAGTCTGGACACACCAACTCATTCCAGGGTTTTTCTTTATTTTTACTATTTTCTACATTGTAGAATAACACTGAAGATATCAAAACTATGAAATAACACCTGTGGAATCATGTAGTAACCAATAAAGTGTTAAATAAATGAACATTTATTTTATATTTGAAATTCTTCAAAGTAGCCACCCTTTGCTTTGATGACCGCTTTGCACACCCTTGGCATTCTCTCAACCAGCTTCATGATGTAGTCACCTGGAGTGCATTTCAATTAACATGTGTGCCTTGTTAAAAGTTAATTTGTGGAATTGTTTTATTTCTTAACCTCTCTAGGGTATGTGGGACGCTAGCGTCCCATCTGGCCAACATCCAGTGAGATTGCAGAGCGCCAAATTTAAATACAGAAATGCTCATTATAAAAATTCAGAAAACAAAACATATTTTACATATGTTTAAAGACGAACTTCTTGTTAATCCAACCACGGTGTCAGATTTATAAAATGCTTTTCGGCGAAAGCATACCCAGCCCAGAACATACCTAGCCCAAAACATAGCCTAGTTGACAAATTATTACAAACAGTAACCAGCCAAGCAGAAGCGTTACAAAACTCAGAAATAGAGATAAAATTAATCCCTTTCCTTTGATGATCTTCATATGGTGGCACTCAGAAGACATTCATTTACTCAATAAATGTTCCTTTTGTTCGATAAAGTCTCTTTATATCCAAAAACCTCCTTTTTGTTCGCACGTTTTCTTCAGTAATCCACAGGCTCAAATGCAGTCAAAACTCCAAATTGTATCCGTAAAGTTCATAGAAACATGTCAAACGATGTTTATACTCAATCCTCAGGTTGTTTTTAGCCTAAATGATCTATAAAATTTCAACCGGACAATAACGTTGTCAATATAAAAGGTAAACAAGAAATGCACTCTCTCAGGATTGCGCATGAAAAAGCTCTGTGACATGTCAGGGTCCACTCATTCAGACTGGTCTTACTTCCTCATTTATAAGAATACAAACCTGAAACACTTTCTAAAGACTGTTGACATCTAGTGGAAGGCATAGGAACTGCAAATTGAGTCCTAAGTCAATGGGTACTGTAATGGCATTGAATAGAAAACTACAAAACAAAAACAAAAAAATCTTCCTGAATGGATTTTTCTCAGGTTTCCTCCTGCCAAATCAGTTCTGATATACACAGACACTATTTTAACAGTTTTGGAAACTTTAGAGTGTTTTCTATCAAAATCTACCAGTTATATGCATATCATATCTTCTGGACCCGAGTAGGAGGTGGTTTAATTTGAGGATGCTTTTCATCCAAAATTCCGAATGCTGCCCCCTTCCCTAGAGAGGTTATTGCGTTTGAGCCAATCAGTTGTGTTGTGACAAGGTAGGGTTGGTATACAGAAGATAGCCCAATTTGGTAAAAGACCAAGTCCATATTATGGCAAGAACAGCTCAAGTAAGCAAAGAGAAAGACAGTCCATCATTACTTTAAGACATGAAGGTCAGTCAATCCGGAAAATGTCAAGAACTTTGATAGTTTCTTTGAGTGCAGTCGCAAAAACCATCAAGCGCTATGATGAAACTGGCTCTCATGAGGACCCCCACAGGAAAGCAAAACCCAGAGTTACCTCTGCTGTAAAGGATAAGTTCATTAGAGTTACCAGCCTCAGAAATTGCAGCCCAAATAAATGCTTCACAGAGTTCAAGTATCAGACACATCTCAACATCAACTGTTCAGAGGAGACTGCAGGGTTTAATTGCTGCAAAGAAACCACTACTAAAGGACACCAATAAGAAGAAGAGACTTGCTTGGGCCAAGAAACACGAGCAATGGACATTAGACTGGTGGAAATCTGTCCTTTGGTCTGTTGAGTCCCAATTTGTGATGTTTGGTCCCAACCGCCTGGTCTTTGTGAGATGCAGAGTAGGTGAACGGATAATCTCCGCATGTGTGGTTCCCACCGTGAAGTACGGAGGATGAGGTGTGATGGTGTGGGGGTGCTTTACTGGCGACACTGTCTGTGTTTTATTTAGAATTCAAGGTACACTTAACCAGCATGGCTACCACAGCATTCTGCAGCGATACGCCATCCCATCTGGTTTGCGCTTAGTGGGACTATCATTTATTTTTCAACAGGACCATGACCCAACACACCTCCAGGCTGTGTAAGGGCTATTTGACCAAGAAAGAGAGTGATGGAGGGCTGCATCAGATGACCTGGCCTCCACAATCACCCGATCTCAACCCAATTGAGATGTTTTGGGATGAGTTGGACCGTAGAGTGAAGGAAAAGCAGCCAACAAGTGCTCAGCATATGTTGGGAACTCCTTCAAGACTGTTGGAAAAGCATTCCTCATGAAGCTAGTTGGGAGAATTCCAAGAGTGTGCAAAGCTGTCATCAAGGCAAAGGGTGGCTACTTTGAAGAATCTCAAATATAAATATATTTTGAATTGTTTAACACTTTTTGGGTTACTAGATGATTCCATGTGTTATTTCATAGTTTTAATGTCTTCACTATTATTCTACAATGTAGAAAATAGTCTAAATAAAGAAAGACCCTTGAATGAGTAGGTGTGTCCAAACTTTGGACTGGTACTTTATGTAGAACTAGTGTATCTAATTTTTACATTACACACACTATATTTTCTCCTTACACTCTCTACATACAGAGAGACATACACACCCATTACTCTCATCTTTCTCCTCCCCTCTTCCTTTTCAATGTATCTCCTGTGTAATGTGCTGTTATCCCTTCTGTTTCTCTCCTCTCTCACTCCCTCCATCCTTATTACTTCTCTAATTCACATTCCCCAAAATGAGATTTTCGCTACTGATTTACTGTCTGTCTCATCTCCTATTACTCACTTGTCCCATCTCCCCACTATTCCTCAGGAGCCTTTACTCTGAAGGTTTACCCAAATGATTCTCACTGCCTCTTTTCTCACTCCATCTCCTATTCTCCATCTATACCAGGGATGGGCAACTTTGATTGGGCTGGGGGCCACAAAAAAATCTGAACTCATCATGAAGGGCCACAGTGGCAGTGGGGGGGGATTGATCTATACCCTTTTCTCTCTCCCTCATTTTTTTTCCCCCTCCATCTTTCTCTTCTCCTTGTCTTTCTCCCTCCTTCATGCCCTTTTTCTTATTGCCTCTCTCTCTATTCTCTATCCTCTCCTATCTTACATTTACATTTAAGTCATTTAGCAGACGCTCTTATCCAGAGCGACTTACAAATTGGTGCATTCACCTTATGACATCCAGTGGAACAGTAGTGCATCTAAATCTTTTAAGGGGGAGGGGGGTGAGAGGGATTACTTTATCCTATCCTAGGTAATCCTTAAAGAGGTGGGGTTTCAGGTGTCTCCGGAAGGTGGTGATTGACTCCGCTGTCCTGGCGTCGTGAGGGAGTTTGTTCCACCATTGGAGGGCCAGAGCAGCGAACAGTTTTGACTGGGCTGAGCGGGAACTGTACTTCCTCAGTGGTAGGGAGGCGAGCAGGCCAGAGGTGGATGAACGCAGTGCCCTTGTTTGGGTGTAGGGCCTGATCAGAGCCTGGAGGTACTGAGGTGTCGTTCCCCTCACAGCTCCGTAGGCAAGCACCATGGTCTTGTAGCGGATGCGAGCTTCAACTGGATGCCAGTGGAGAGAGCGGAGGAGCGGGGTGACGTGAGAGAACTTGGGAAGGTTGAACACCAGACGGGCTGCGGCGTTCTGGATGAGTTGTAGGGGTTTAATGGCACAGGCAGGGAGCCCAGCCAACAGCGAGTTGCAGTAATCCAGACGGGAGATGACGAGTGCCTGGATTAGGACCTGCGCCGCTTCCTGTGTGAGGCAGGGTCGTACTCTGCGGATGTTGTAGAGCATGAACCTACAGGAACGGGCCACCGCCTTGATGTTAGTTGAGAACGACAGGGTGTTGTCCAGGATCACGCCAAGGTTCTTAGCGCTCTGGGAGGAGGACACAATGGAGTTGTCAACCGTGATCTTCCGGCTCTTTTCCTATATGCTAACCCCTATTCTCCCTCTCTCTCGTCTCCCAGGGGCAGCGGAGAAGAGTTCTAAGCATGGGGCGGAGGACCGAACCCAGAACATCATCATGGTTTTAAAGGACAGGATGAAGATCAGAGAGAGGAACAAACCAGAAATCTTCGAGCTCATCCAGGAAGTGTTTAGTGTCATCAAGGCGACGCACGGCACGCAGATGAAGCAGATCAAACAGAGCGTGCTCGATGGGACGTCCAAGTGGTCGGCCATGATCAGCATGACTGGTAAAACAAGGACTGGGATTGAGATTGAGATTAGATTTGGTAGGTGTTGGGATTAAATTTGGAATATGAGGGGCTGTTGGTTACTGACTGGCAGTAGGAACAGTGCATCAGTAGACTTGTCTTTGCCAACCAGAGAATAAATTATATTTTACAGGTTTGCTTTTGAGTACTTTCTTTAGCATATGCTCTTATGCAAAGTGTTTTTGGTGTGTAAGTAAGGACACTGAAACAACCAATTAGCTAATACACTCTGTGTGGTGTATGCCCAGAGTCTAATGGTGTGACTGTGTCCGTCTCTCAGTGCAGTGTGCACAGGGCCTTCAGGCCAAGGACAAGACTGGCTCCAGTGATCCCTACGTCACAGTTCAGGTGGGCAAGACCAAGAAGAGGACCAAGACCATCTATGGTAACCTCAACCCTGTCTGGGATGAGAACTTCCACTTGTGAGTACAGCGAGTGTGTGTCTGTCGGTCTGTGCATGGCTATGTGTGGTTAAGTCTGACTTCATCTCGTAGCGAATGCCACAACTCGTCGGACCGGATCAAGGTACGCGTGTGGGACGAAGACGATGACATCAAGTCCAGGGTGAAGCAGAAGTTCAAACGGGAGTCCGATGACTTCCTGGGTCAGACCATCATCGAGGTCCGCACACTCAGCGGCGAGATGGACGTATGGTACAACCTGGGTGAGTGATGGAGGGGGAGAGAGGGAGTTTTGGGGAAAGAGATGGGTGGGAGAGGAGAGAGAGATGAAGGAAATGGACAGATGAAGAAGGAGAGAATGATCAGAAGAGAAGAGGGCATTAGAAGTCAACCCAATAGAATGTCTTGATGTGAGTGTGTTGGTGTCCTCTGACAGACAAGAGAACAGACAAGTCGGCTGTGTCTGGAGCCATCCGGATGCACATCAGTGTAGAGATCAAAGGAGAGGAGACTGTGGCTCCCTACCATGTCCAGTACACCTGCCTACATGAAGTAAGACCTACCATACCTCAACTTACCTTACCTACCACACACACTCTCTCTACCCCCCCCCCCACACACACACACACCTCTAACAGCTTTTCCCCGCTGTGTGTGAAGCACCTGTTCCAGTACACTACAGAGGAGCAGAACAGTGGTGTGGTGAAGATACCTGATGCCAAAGGAGACGACGCGTGGAAGGTGTACTTCGAGGAGACTCCTCAGGAGATCGTGGATGAGTTCGCCATGCGTTACGGAGTGGAGTCCATCTACCAGGCTATGACGTCAGTACCATCACCATACAGAACACATACAGAGAGTTTGGAAATTGGTATTAACCAGAGACTTTGCTATACATAAATACATTTATACAATGGGTGGTTCTAATCCTGAACGCTGATTGGTTAAAACCGCATTCCAGCCCGTGTCTATTCCACAAGTTACCACCTGCTAAATCTATGATGTTAAAATGCCTATTTACTCTGTTCCATCTGACTGTGCAATCCACTGTCTCATCAACCCAGCCAGGCAATGTATAAGTTTGATCTCCACTATAAAAACATCTAGACATTATCTCACATTTTTCTTAGACTAACATTTAGTTTTCAACAGCAGAGATTTGTATAAACCTTGCTGTCTGTCTCTCCTGACATTTGCAACATTGAATTTGAATATTTATAAAATCTCCAGCTGTCCCATAGTAATGAACGTATCGGGACAAGACAGACAGGCAGGCAGTGTTTCTCAGACAGTCAAAATCATGAATCACCTGGCATCATTTGTATTGACATATAGAAAGTAATGTAAATTGGAAAAAAGGTCAAACAAAACGAAGTGCGGCTAGTTTGCAGTCTTTCCAGCTTCAGATTGAAGTGATTGTGTTAGTTGGCTAGCTCCTCTGAACAACAATGTCCTAAAGAGAGAGTATATTTTCTATACCAGGTGAAATTGTGCAGCATTAGTTATGGATGTATCCAAATAAATGTCACTAGAAAAAAGTTGAAACAAATGCAACTGCAGCTACTTTGCTGTTATTCTGGCGGCACTGTTTGATGTGACCATTAGTCGTAGTTGGCTAACTAGCAAGCATGGGATAAGAACGTTGTCAGCCAGTATGGCAATGGAACATTTAGAACGAACGACTGGGTCATAGATACAGAACAAAAAGACTGAACAAATGACCAGCCGGCTTGGGTAGCAACCCTAAATTTGTGTCAGGACTATATCTTGTGGAAGGATGAAATAGTAAGAATAAATTAATAAAAATGCTGTTTTTATTGGAAATATGTAAATAATTATTTGAATATGTTGGTAACCAGTTGTATAAAAGTGGAACTGACCCTCTACGGCTTTGCATTATTTTCCAGAGAACGCATAGAACCCCGAGTTGATTATCCCTTTCAGACCATTGCTATAATTTAACACATTTGCCGCTAGAAATGTATTCAACATCCACTGAAGTATCTGGAAAGTTTACTAGATAGCTACTGTGGTTGCTTTGGTAACCAAACAAACTTACTAGTTTAGCTAACCAACTCATCAATCCTAGTTTGCTATTATGAAAATCGAACTAAAATCACATTTTATTGGTCACAGACCAGATGTTAATGTGAGTGTAGCGAAATGTAGAATGCTTCTGCTTCTAGTTCCGACAGTGCGATAATAGCTAACAAATAATCTAACAATTCCCCAACAACTACCTAATAAACACAAGTCTAAAGGGGTGAATGAGAATATGTACATATAAATATATGGATGAGTGATGGCTGTGCGGCATGGGCAAGGTGCAATAGATGGTATAAAATATAGTATATACATGTGATATGAGTAATGTAAGATATGTAAACATTACTAAAGTGTCATTATTTGAAGTGGCATTGTTTAAAGTGACTAGTGATCCATGTATTAAAGTGGCCAGTGATTTGGTCTCGATGTAGACAGCAGTCTCTCTGAGTTGGAGATGTTTGATGGGCTTGAGAGAGAAGCTGTTTTTCAGTCTCTCGGTCACAGCTTTGTTGCACCTCTACTGACCTCGCCTTCTGGATGGTAGAGATGTGAACAGGGAGTAGCTTGTGTGGTTGTTGTGTGTCCTTGGTTTACCAGTGTCCTGTCAGTTTATTGTTACGATGTCCGTTGGTTCGTGTGAGTACCTGTGCTGTGTGTTTTGGCTTTCGTGCCATTGTGGATTGCACAGATGATTATGGGTCTCGTCCCGTGCGTTAACTTCTCTGGGATATGTGGGACGCTAGCGTCGCCAACAGCCAGTGAAATTGCAGGGCGCCAAATTCAAAACAGAAATCTCATAATTAAAATTCCTCAAACATACAAGTATTATACACCATTTTAAAGATAAACTTCTCGTTAATCCAGCCACAGTGTCTTATTTCAAAAAGGCTTTACAGCGAAAGCAGACCTTGCGATTATGTCAGGATAGCTCCTAGCCACAGAAAAATACAGCCATTTTCCAACCAAGGAGATGTGTCACAAAACTCAGAAATAGCATTATAAATATTAACTTACCTTTGATGATCTTTATCGGAATGCACTCCCAGGAATCCCAGTTCCACAATAAATGTTTGTTTTGTTCAATAAAGTATAATTTATGTTCAAATACCCCCTTTTTGTTTGCGTGTTTAGTACAGTAATCCAAATGTACAAATGCGCGAGCACTTAGTTCAGACAAAGTCAAAAAAGTTATATTACAGTTCGTAAAAACATGTCAAACGATGTATAGAATCAATCTTTAGGATGTTTTTATCATAAATCTTCAATAATATTCCAACTGGACAGTTCCTTTGTCTTTAGAAATGAAAGGGAACGCAGCTCGCTCTCATGGCCGTGCGCGTGATTTAGCTCATGGCATTCTGCCAGACCCCTTTGTCAAACAGCTCTTATTCGCGCCCCCTTCATAGTAGAAGCCTGAAACAAGGTTCTTAAGACTGTTGACATCTAGTGGAAGCCATAGGAAGTGCAATATGACCCCATAGACACTGTATATTGGATAGGCAAAGACTTGAAAACCTTACAAACCTCAGATTTCCAACTTCCTGGTTGGATTCTTTTTCAGTTTTTTGCCTGCCATATGAGTTATGTTATACTCTCAGACATCATTCAAACCGTTTTAGAAACTTCAGAGTGTTTTCTATCTACTAATTATATGCATATTCTAGCTTTTGGGCCTGAGTAGCAGGCAGTTTACTCTGGGCACCTTATTCATCCAAGCTACCCCCCAGTCCCAAAGAAGTTGACAACTTTTTTTTTTTTTTTTTTTTTTTTTTTTTTTTTTTTTTTCAACAAGTTGACGGTTGACAACTCCATTGTGTCCTCCTCCCAGAGCGCTAAGAACCTTGGCGTGATCCTGGACAACACCCTGTCGTTCTCAACTAACATCAAGGCGGTGGCCCGTTCTTGTAGGTTCATGCTCTACAACATCCGCAGAGTACGACCCTGCCTCACACAGGAAGCAGCGCAGGTCCTAATCCAGGCACTTGTCATCTCCCGTCTGGATTACTGCAACTCGCTGTTGGCTGGGCTCCTGCCTGTGCCATTAAACCCCTACAACTCATCCAGAACGCCGCAGCCCGTCTGGTGTTCAACCTTCCCAAGTTCTCTCACGTCACCCCGCTCCTCCGCTCTCTCCACTGGCTTCCAGTTGAAGCTCGCATCCGCTACAAGACCATGGTGCTTGCCTACGGAGCTGTGAGGGGAACGGCACCTCAGTACCTCCAGGCTCTGATCAGGCCCTACACCCAAACAAGGGCACTGCGTTCATCCACCTCTGGCCTGCTCGCCTCCCTACCACTGAGGAAGTACAGTTCCTGCGCAGCCCAGTCAAAACTGTTCGCTGCTCTGGCCCCCAATGGTGGAACAAACTCCCTCACGACGCCAGGACAGCGGAGTCAATCACCACCTTCCGGAGACACCTGAAACCCCACCTCTTTCAGGAATACCTAGGATAGGATAAAGTAATCCTTCTCACCCCCCTTAAAATATTTAGATGCACTATTGTAAAGTGGCTGTTCCACTGGATGTCTTAAGGTGAACGCACCAATTTGTAAGTCGCTCTGGATAAGAGCGTCTGCTAAATGACTTAAATGTAAATGTAAATGTAAGTTAATCATTGTGCGCTTGTGTTATTTATTCAAGGTACTCCTCGTTCTTTTGTTTGTGTGTTTTGTGTCGCGTTTGTTTGGTCTTCGTCCCTGTGCCTTTAAACTGCACGCCGTAATTTGGGTGTAATTTAAAAAACTATTACGCATTCCTGCGCCTGTCTCCTGACTCATTCATACCAGCGTGACACAGTTGCCGTACCAGGCTGTGATACAGCCCAACAGGATGCTCTCGATTGTGCATCTGTAAGTTTGTCAGGGTTTTGGGTGACAAGACAAATTTCTTCAGCCTCCTGAGTTTGAAGAGTTGCTGTTATGCCTTCTTCACCACACTGTCTGTGTGGGTGGACCATTTCAGTTTGTCTGTGATGTGTACGCCGAGGAACTTAACTTTCCACCTTCTCCACTGCTGTCCCTTCGATGTGGATAGGGGGGTGATTCCCTCTGCTTTTTCCTGACGTCCACGATCATCTTCTTTGTTTTGTTGACGTTGAGTGAGAGGTTGTTTTCCTGACACCACACCCCGAGTGCCCTCACCTCCTCCCTGTAGCTTGTCTTGTCGTTGTTGGTAATCAAGCCCACTACTGTTGTGTCGTCTGCAAACTTGATAATTGAGTTGGAGGTGTGCATGGCCACGCAGTCATGGGTGAACAGGGAGTACAGGAGGGGGCTGAGCATGCACCCCTGTGGGGCCAGCAAAGTAGAGATGCTGTTTCCTACTTTCACCACCTGGGGGCAGCCCGTCAAAGTCCAGGACCCAATTGCACAGGGCGGGGTTGAGATCCGAGGCCTCCAGCTTGACGATGAGCTTGGAGGGTACTAGGGTGTTGAATGTTGAGATGTAGTCAATTAACAGCATTCTTACATAGTTATTCCAGATGGGACAGGGCAGTGTGATGGCGATTGTGTCGTCTGTGGACCTGTTGGGGCGATATGCAAACTGAAGGGGATATGATCCTTGACTTGTCTCTCAAAGCATTTCATGACGACAGAAGTGAGTGCTACTGGGCAGTAGGCATTTAGTTCAGTTGTCTTTGCTTTCTTGGGTACAGGAGCAATGGTGGCCATCTTGAAGCATGTGGGGACAACATACTGGGATAGGGAATGATTGAATATGTCCGTAAACACAGCTAGTCTGCGCATGCTCTGAGGATGCGGCTAGGGATGCCGTCTGGGCCAGCAGCCTTGCGAGGGTTAAAATGTTTAAATGTTTTACTCATGCTGGCCACAGAGGAGAGGAGGGGGGTGCAGTCCTTGTTAGCGGGCCGCAATAGTGGCACTGTGTTATCCTCAAAGCGGGCAAAGAAGGTGTTTAGTTTGTCTGGAAGCATGACGCTGGTGTCCGTGACGTGGCTGGTTTTCTTTTTGTAGTCCGTGATTTCCTGTAGACCCTGCCACATACATCTCGTGTCTGAGCCATTGAATTGTGACTCTTCTTTGTCCCTGTATCGGCATTTAGATTGTTTGATCGCCTTGCAGAGGGAATAACTACACAGCCATATTCCCAGACCTCTTTCCATGGTTAAATGCGGTGGTTCGCGCTTTTAGTTTTGCGCGAATGCCGCCATCAAAATGATCTTGAAGTGTGGATTCCGATTGGTCAGACCAGCGTTGAATGGTTCTAGTAACTGGTACATCCATTTATTTATACATTAGTATCAGCAGTTTTACAGGCTCCCAACCAATTTTGCCATTATGTGTTTTTTTCACGTTATTTGTAACTTATTTTGTATATAATGTTTCTGCCACCGTATCTTATGACCAAAAATAGCCTCTGGATATCAGGACAGTGATCACTCACCTCGGATTAGACTAAGATTTTTTCTTCAACAAGCAGGACGCACAGGACATTCTCCGAACACCCGACACGGCCAACATCCCAGTTATTTGCAAGAGGAAGAGACACAGGTACAGAGGACACAGAGTGGGGTGCCTCGTAAGGATCCACAGAAGGCGAGTGGGAAAGCTGCCGTTACCGTCAATATTACTCGCCAACGTGCAATCATTAGACAATAAATCAGACGAGGGACGATCACGAATATCCTACCAATGGGACATCAACTGTAATATCTTATGTTTCATGGAATCGTGGCTGAATTATGACATGGTGACAGCTTGCGGGATATACGCTGCACTGGCAAGATAGAACAGCACGGGGGGGGCAGTCTGTGCATATTTGTAAACAGCTGGTGCACGAAATCTAAGGAAGTCTCTAGATTTTGCTCGCCTGAAGTAGAGTATCTTGTGATAAAATGCAGACCGCACTATTTGCCTAGAGAGTTTTCAGCTTATTTACCACCACAGACGGATGCTGGAACTAAGACCGCACTCAGTCAGCTGTATAAGGAAATAAGCAAACAGGAAACCACTCACCTAGAGGCGGCGCTCCTAGTGGCCGGAGACTTTAATGCATGGAAACTTTAAACAGTTCTACTTAATTTTTGTTAAATGTGCATTTGTTAAATGTGCAACCAGAGAGAGAGAAAAATCTAAATCACCTGTACTCCACACAGAGACTCGTACAAAGCTCTCCCTCGCCCTCTATTTGGTAAATCCGACCACAATTCTATCCTCCTGATTCCTGCTTACAAGCAAAAACTAAAGCAGGAAGCACCAGTGACTCGGTCTGTAAAGAAGTGGTCAGATGAAGCAGATGCTAAACTACAGGACTGCTATCACAGACTGGAACATGTTCCTGGATTCTTCCGATGGCATTGAGGAGTACACCACATCGGTCACTGGCTTTATCAATAAGTGCGTCGAGGACGTCGTCCCCACAGTGGCTGTATATACCCCAACCAGAAGCCATGGATTACAGGCAACATTCGCACTGAGCTAAAGGGTAAAGCTGCCGCTTTCAAGGTGCGGGACTCTAACCTGGTAGTTTATAAGAAATCCTGCTATGTCCTCCGACGAACCATCAAACAGGCGTTAATACAGGGCTAAGATTGAATCGTACTACACCGGCTCCGACGATCGTCTTATGTGGCTGGGCTTGCAAACTATTACAGACTACAAAGGGAAGCACTGCCGCGAGCTGCCAAGTGACACGAGCCTACCAGACGAGCTAAATCACTTCTATGCTCGCTTCGAGGCAAGCAACACTGATGCATGCATGAGAGCATCGGCTGTTCCGGATAACTGTGTGATCACGCTCTCCGTAGCCGACGTGAGTAAGACCTTTTAACAGGTCAACATTCACAAGGCTGCGGGACGAGATGGATTACCAGGACATGTGCTGAACAACTGGCAGGTGTTTTCACTGATATTTTCAACATGTCCCTGATTGAGTCTGTAATACCAACATATTTCAAGCAGACCACCATAGTGTCTGTGCCCAAGAACACGAAAGCAACCTGCCTAAATGACTACAGACCCATAGCACTCACGTCCGTAGCCATGAAGTGCTTTGAAAGGCTGGTAATGACTCACGTCAACACCATTATCCCAGAAACCATAGACCCACTCCATTTTGCATACCTCCCAAACAGATCCATAGATGATGCAATCTCTATTGCACTCCGCACTGCCCTTTCCCACCTGGACAAAAGGAACACCTACGAGAGAAGGATGTTCATTGACTACAGCTCAGTGTTCAACGCCATAGTACCCTCAAAGCTCATCACTAAGCTAAGGATCCTGGGACTAAACACCTCCTTCTACAACTGGATCCTGGACTTCCTGACGGGCCGCCCCAGGTGATGAGGGTAGGTAGCAACACATCTGCCATGCTGATACTCAACACTGGAGCCCTTCAGGGGTGTGTGCTCAGTCCCCTCCTGTACTCCCAGTTCACCCACGACTGCATGGCCAGGCACGACTCCAACACCATCATTAAGTTTGTAGACGACACAACAGTGGTAGGCCTGATCACCGACAACGACGAGACAGCCTATAGGGAGGAGGTCAGAGATCTGGCCGGGTGGTGCCAGAATAACAACCTATCCCTCAACATAACCAAGACTAAGGAGATGATTGTGGACTACAGGAAAAGGAGGACTGAGCACGCCCCCATTCTCATCGACAGGGCTGTAGTGGAGCAGCTTGAGAGCTTCAAGTTCCTTGGTGTCCACGTCCCCAACAAACTAGAATGGTCCAAACACACCAAGACAGTCGTGAAGAGGGCACGACAAAGCCTATTCCCCCTCAGGAAACTAATAAGATTTGGCATGGGTCTTCAGATCCTCAAATGTTCTACAGCTGCAACATCGAGAGCATCCTGACTGGTTGCATCACTGCCTGTTATGGAAACTGCTTTGTCGTGCCCTCTTCACGACTGGAAAGGCACTACAGAGGGTAGTGCGTATGGCCCAGTACATCACTAGGGCTAAGCTGCCTGCCATCCAGGACCTCTTCATCAGGCGGTGTCAGAGGAAGGCCCTGAAAATTGTCAAAGACCCCAGCCACCCCAGTCATAGACTGTTCTCTCTACTACCGCATGGCAAGTGGTACCGGAGTGCCAAGGCTAGCACAAAGAGACTTCTCAACAGTTTTTACCCCCAAGCCATAAGACTCCTTAACAGGTAATCAAATGGAAACCTGGACTATTTGCATTGTGTGTGTGTGTGTGTGTGTGTGTGTGTCCCCTCAGCCCTCTTTTACGCTGCTGCTACTCTCTGTTTATCATATATGCATAGTCACTTTAACTATACATTCATGTACATATTACCTCAATTAGCCCAAACAACCAGTGCTCCCGCACATTGGCTAACCGGGCTATCTGCATTGTGTCCCACCACCCTCCAACCCCTCTTTTACGCTACTGATACTCTCTGTTTATCATATATGCATAGTCACTTTAACCATATCATCATGTACATACTTCCCCAATCAGCCTGACTAACCGGTGCCTTTATATAGCCTCGCTACTGTTATTTTTCCACTGTCTTTTTACTGTTATTTTTATTTCTTTACTTACCTATTGTTCACCTAATACCTTTAAAGAAAAACTGTTTTTTTAATTGCACTGTTGGTTAGAGCCTTTAAGTAAGCATTTCACTGTAAGGTTGTATTTGGCGCACGTGACAAATACACTTTGATTTGATTAGATCCTGTTTGAGTTTCTGCCTTTAAGATGGTAGGAGCAAGATGGCGTCGTGGTCAGATTTGCCAAACGGAGGGTGGGGGAGGGCTTTGTATGCATCGTGGAAGTTAGAGTAGCAGTGATCGAGTGTATGCTGATAGAATATGGAAGCCTTGTTCTCAAATTTGCTTTGTTTAAAATCCCCAGCTATAATAAATGCAGTCTCAGGATATATGGTTTCCAGTTTGCATAAAGTTCATTGAAGTTCCTTGAGCGCCGTCTTGGTGTCTGCTTGAGAGGGAATGTACACAGCTGTGACTATAACTGATGAGAATTCTCTTTGGATGTAAAATTGCCGGCATTTGATTGTAAGGATTTCTAGGTTGGGTGTTCAGAAGGACTTGAGTTCCTGTATGTTGTTTTGATTACACCATGAGTCGTTACATCATGAAGCATACACCCCCGCTCTTCCTCTTCCCAGGGAGGTGTTTATCTCTGTCAGGTGAGATGCATGGAGAAGCCCGGTGGCTGATCCGATTCCGACAACATATCCCGAGAGAGCCATGTTTCCGTTAAACAGAGAATGTTACAATCTCTGATGTCTCTCTGGAAGGCAACCCTTGCTTGAATTTTGTCTACCTTGTTGTCAAGAGACTGGACGTTGGCGAGTAGTATACTCTGGAGCAGTGGGCGATGTGCACGTCTATGGAGCCTGACCAGGAGGCTGCTCTGTCTGCCCCTTCTGCAGTGCTGTTATTTCGGTTTGGCTTCTGGGATTAGATCCATTGTCCTGGGTGGTGGTCCGAACAGGGCATCCTGTCGTATTCCTGGTCATAATGTTGATAAGTTGACATCGCTCTTATATCCAATAGTTATTTCCGGATGTATGTAATAAGACTTAAGATTTCCTGGGATAACAATGTAAGAAATAATACATAAAAAATTTTTTAAATGCATCGTTTCCTAAGAACTTGAAGCGAGGTGACCATCTCTGTCGGCGCCATCTGGCCTTTGCAAATAATGTTTTCAATTCGACTCTTACTTTCAAATGCAGCTCAAACATAGAAAATGTAGTAATGAACTATAGCCGTTGAATTCTACCACGCAAATATACAGTGCGTTTTATAAGAAAATAATACTGCTCTAGAATGCCGTTCAAACCAATCAGAAAGGAGTTTTCGGCAATGCCATGGTATAATTAAGTGATAATGCCCCTCGAAGCCGTTGTTTGGAGGATATTGACTAAGTCTCGGGCCTAACAACACCTGTGTCAATATATCCTCCAAACACCAGCGTCGAGGGGCATTATTACTTAATTATAGCATGGCATTGTTGAATACTCCTTTCTGATTGGTTAGAACGACATTCTAGAGCGTGCATTATTTCCTGAGCTACTTCAGTGGATGTTGGAACACATTTCTACCTGCAAATGAACACATTTCTAGCAAAATATGTTCCATTGAACGCCTGGTTGATTATCCCTTAAATAAATATATGTCTCTGGTTTTAACCTTACATTAAGGAGAGAACAAGTATTATGTACCATCTACCAGTGTGTCAACCCAGACATTCTGTTTTTGACTGTGATAACATGTAACAATACAGAATACAACACACTTGAGACTACTGTGGGCTACAACCTACACTGGACAGACAAACGACAATATGTTTCATACCTAAAAATCCCAGTTAATATGAATATAATTATTAAATTGTGTGTCCACAGCCATTTTGCATGCCTGTCGTCTAAGTACATGTGCCCTGGTGTACCCGCGGTGATGAGTACCCTTCTGGCCAACATCAATGCCTACTATGCTCACACCACCCAGTCCACCAATAACGTCTCGGCATCAGACCGCTTCGCCGCATCCAACTTTGGAGTGAGTTCATTAGTGTGTACTTTTAGGGGCGGTTTCCCAGGCATAGATTAAGCCTAGTCTTGGACCTAAAAGCTATTTCAATGGAGATTCTCTTTAGTCCAGGACTACACTTAATCTGTCCTGGAAACCAACCATTATTGTTTTAGGTTGACATTTTATTAAAGCTATTTCATTCAAAATCGTATGAACTGTGTTGATTAATTATGAATGGAAATGCCTTCTTAGAGATTAAATGATATGATAGAGATGACACGTCATGACATGTTGAACTGTGCAGGTAAAGTAAAAAGGAAAGTAGTTTCAAAACCGGAACATTGTCCTGAGGGCCCTCAGCCCTAATACAGCCTCCAACCCCCATTTTCAAACAGTTGCCCAACCTACATCCCCCAACTGCCCAATCAGATTCACCAAACTAAGCTAGATCCTGTCCTGGGTTGACATAAGCAAAATATACACACAGATACTGTCAGCTGAGATGATGTGACAATTTTTTCTCCTTTTTTTATCTTGTCCTGTGTGTGTGCCCTGTGTGGGTAGAAGGACAGGTTTGTAAAACTTCTAGACCTGCTCCACAACTCTCTGAGGATTGACCTTTCCATGTACAGGGTAATATCAACTTTTTCTTTCGCTGTTTTCCATTTTCCTTTTTTAAGTGTGTTAATTGTTTTGAGAGACTTTTAGAAGTGTTTTACTTTGCACAAACACTGGTTTATATTGTTATGTTTGAAAGTCACTGTTTTAGGTTAGTCCTCTATTCCATTATAGGCATTTTCTATTTTAGTTTTTTTTCTTTTAATATTTTGTGTAATTAGATTTTTTTCTTCCAGTTCCATCTGTAAGACACTGTATACAGGCTGTTAGATGTAATTTTCTTGCAGTTGACATTATTATATTTATATTTTACTTTTATTTGACCAAAAGTTGAAGGGCATGATGAAGATAGTATAATTTTATAGTAGTCTATTCTATCAATATAAACATGACTTTCTAAGTTAGATAGGCCTTCAACAAGCCATGTTTATTCTACCAGTCTTGTGATATCTGATCCTGTTTTTCAAGAACATATCTCTGTTCGTTACAGTGTTTGTGTGTTTCTACACTGTTTTCAAGTATATGTTTGTGTTTGTAGAATAACTTCCCGGCTAGTAGCCCTGAGAGGCTGCAGGACCTCAAGTCCACTGTAGACCTGCTGACCAGCATCACCTTCTTCAGAATGAAGGTGAACAAAACTCTTCTTCTTCATCTCTGTTTCCTCAAGTCCTAGAGCTGGCCTTTGCCGGCCAACATTTTATTTCATGAAAGAAGCAATATATTATGTGTATTCATAAATAGACTTCCTCATAAATCTACACAATACCCCATAATGACAAAGCGAATGTTGCAAATATAAAGTATAAAAAAATAAAATTAAAATTAAAATCCTAATTTACAGAAGTATTCAGACCCTTTGCTATGAGACTTGAAATTGAGCTCAGGTGCATCCTGTTTCCATTGATCATCCTTGAGATGATTCTACAACTTGATTGGAGTCCACCTGTGGTAAATTCAATTGATTGGACATGATTTGGAAAGGCACACACCTATCTATATAAGGTCCCACAGTTGACAGTGCATGTTAGAGCAAAAACCAAGCCATGAGGTCGAAGGAATCGTCCTTAGAGCTCGGAGAGAGGATTTTGTCGAGGCACAGATCCGGGGAAGGGAACCAAAACATTTCTGCAGCATTGAAGGTCCCCAAGAACACAGTGGCCTCCATGGAATGGAAAAAGCTTGGAACTCCTCCTAGAGCTGGCCGCCCGGCCAAACTGAACAATCGAGGTAGAAGGTCCTTGGTCAGGGAGGTGACCAATAACCCGATGGTCACTCTGACAGAGCTCTAGAGTTCCTCTGTGGAGATGGAAGAACCTTCCAGAAGGACAACCATCACTGTAGCACTCTACCAATCAGGCCTTTTATGGTAGAGTGGCCAGATTGAAGCCACTCCTCGGTAAAAGGCACATGACCGCCTGCTTGGGAGTTTTTCAAAAGGCACATAAAAGACTCTTAGAACATGAGAAACACGATTCTCTGGTCTGACAAAGCAAAGTTTGAACTCTTTGGCCAGAATGCCAAGTGTCACATTTGGAGGAAACCGTTGCCTGGCCAATACCATCCCTACGGTGAAGCATTACGGTGGTAGTATCATGCTGTGGGGATGTTTTTCTGTGGCAGGGACTGGGAGACTAGTCAGGATCGAGGGAAAGATGAACGGAGCAAAGTACAGAGAGATCCTTGACGAGAACTTGCTCCAGAGCGCTCAGGCCCAACATTTTCTAAAAACCTCAGACTGGGGTGACGTTCACCTTCAAACAGGACAACGACCCTAAGCACACAGCCAAGACAATGCAGGAGTGGCTTTGGGACAAGTCTCTGAATGTCCTTGAGTATCCCAGACAGAGCCTGGACTTGAACCCGATCTAACGTCTTGAGATACCTGAAAATAGCTGTGCAGCGACGCTCTCCATCCAACCTGACAGGGCTCGAGAGGATCTACAGAGAAGAGCTCCAAATGCAGGTGTGCCAAGCTTGTCGCGTCATACCCAAGAAGAGTCGGGCTGTAATCGCTGCCAAGGCTGCTTCAACAAAGTACTGAGTAAAGGGTCTGAATACTTGTGTAAAAGTGATATTTCAAATTTGCCAACTTTTCTAAAAACCTGTTTTTGCTTTGTCATGATGGGATATTGTGTGTAGATTGATGAGGGGAAAAAACAATTTCATAAATTTTAGAACAAGTCTAGGGGTCTGAATACTTTCCGAATGCACTGCATGCTAATGCTAAGCTAACTGACCTTTGAACTTACTGTGTGATCAGGTCCAGGAGCTGCAGAGCCCCCCCAGGGCCAGTCAGGTGGTGAAGGACTGTGTCAAAGCCTGTCTCAACTCCACATACGAATACATCTTCAACAACTGCCACGAACTCTATGGCAGAGAGTACCAGACAGACCCTGTAAGTGTGGTTGAGTATGTGTGTGCATGCATTTCTGTGTGTGTGTCTGACCCTCTCTCTCTCCAGGCTAAGGCTGACATTCCAGAAGAGCAGGGTCCTAGCATCAAGAACTTGGATTTCTGGTCCAAACTCATCACCCTCATTGTCTCCATCATAGAAGAGGACAAGAACTCCTACACACCCTGTCTCAACCAGTGAGTGTGTCTCTCTCTCCTTCTGTCTCTCTCTCTATCGCTCCCTCCCTCTCCCCCTCTCTGAACACTGTTCTTCTGCCCCCTGTAGGTTTCCTCAGGAACTGAACGTGGGCATCATCAGTGCTGAGGTCATGTGGAACATGTTTGCTCAAGACATGAGATATGCCATGGAGGGTATGTGTGTGTGTGTGTGTGTGTGTGTGTGTGTGTGTGTTTGCGAGTGTGCATATGTGTGTTTTATCAATCAATAAGTCCCTAAACTAATGCTACCAACCTGTCTCTGGTTCCCAGAGCATGAGAAGAACCGCCTATGTAAGAGTGCTGATTACATGAACCTGCACTTCAAGGTTAAGTGGCTCTACAATGAATACTGTAAAGAGCTGCCCACCTTCCAGAAACGTGTACCTGAGTATCCAGCGTGAGTGTCCTTTATCTCATCTAATTCAGCTCTCTTTTTTTTAACGGAAAGTCCATAAAAATATATATATTTTGGG